>NC_139555.1:73225291-73326539 GCF_965112155.1 Podarcis liolepis
GTGGCCCCTATTTTCACACAAGCAAGCAGTTTACTGCTCCATCCTTTCCTTTGCTGGCCTTCTCCTTAAGACCTTGCCCCCGCTGAGGAATTGTAAGGCCTTAGAGGGCCTTTGATCTTTGTGTGCACTACAGTGTTCATCTTTCCTGCACCAGTCCAGCTCTTCCTACCTTCTCTTAGCTGGGCTAAGAGGAGTAAGGTAGAATGTGCACCTGCAGGCCATGTGGAGCAGATACTGCATCATACCAATACCCAAGGTTTTCTTGGTGCCATTTGCTTTTTCCTTCTGTCCAGGCAAATAGCGGAAGGGTGCTTTAGCTGTCCTTTGCTTTATTCTTTGTTCTGAGCAGGTGGTCAGGGCAGTCAAAATCCAGGTAGGATGTTGAGGGAGGAGAGAATATTGGAGGAAGAGGTTTCACATGGGTACCCTCAAGCTAGTTGTCAAAAGGAAGATTCCACACCCATCAGGGCAGGAGACACCAGGAGAGTATTGGGCATCATGTTTCAGTAGAGCTTCAATTTCTCCCTGCAGGAAGCAACGTCAGATTTAGGGCATTGTGGGTGGCCAAGGAATGCAAAACTGAGAAGATCCATAATTGAGAAGATCCATTTGGGGGCACCAAATTTTGTCCTCACTCAGGGCATCATATTACCAAAGATTATCCAAATCTGCCCCTGCAGGAAGTAATAAATGGGAGGAAAGGCACTCAACCGCTCCAGGGCTGGTCTTCAGAGGAAGTACAGGTTCCTTAGCTCAGCTTTGGCCTCAGATAATGTAGATAGCTCTTATTCCAGTTCCAGCTGTTGCAGACACAAGAACACTTGGCAGTCTCCTAAGGAACTGCTTCCTAGGATTTCTGATGAGTTGGCTAAAATGGGAAACTGTATTCAGGTTATTCCTCCTTCCTCTGGTTTGGGAGTGGGGCATTCTAGGGGTCTTGGTTCCTCCCTAGCCTGCCTCCTTGGTTAGGTCCATCACCTGTGAGACTTTCCACATGGAGAAGGGAGATCTCTCAGAAGAGAAAGGAGAACAAACTAAACAAAAGAAAGAACTTTTTTCACCAGACTTATCTGCAAGAAAGTCAAGACCTTACAGCTAACCACAGACTGATACCAAGGAGGGGAAGCCTGATACTGTCAATGTAGTTTTCCTCAGGGACTAGGCAAACCTTTGTTGTTCTTTTTCTGGAGTCCTTTCATAAGTCCTTAAGTGCAGTTGCCAGGATTTTCACCAAAGTGCTGGTCAGCAAGACGGTTCATTTTGAAGATGAAAGGACAACATCCAGATGCATTCCAGGTCCAGGAGCCAAAGTCTAAATGACATTCAGACCATGTTTTCCTGCTTATGTCATGGATTTGAGGTGAAGAAGAAGAGCTGAGATGCTTGACCATTTGGGACTTTGAGCAGACTCTGTACCCACTGACCTTTTAAGACAAACATTTCAAGAAACCAATGACAGATCTATTTGTGAGCCATTCAGGCAAGTGGGTCCAGAGGTTCATGTCAAGAATCCAGTGTTTCCAAAGACAAAAATGCACTGGAGGCAAAATGCTTAATATATATATATTATGTCTTTTTAAAAAGCTATTCAACAAGCTATTGTAGATGTGCTCAAATAGATCAAGCATCAAGGAACAGACACCATCCTGATAGCAGTGTCAAAGGAGGATGTGGTTCCCAGAGCTGCTGGAGATGCCTGTGAAAAAAGCATTGGAGGTTACAGCCAGTAAGGATCTGCTAGCCCAGTATCCAAGTCTTACATCTAGATCTGCAGAACATCTAGTTAGCTGGAGGTTGAGAGGCTGTAGCTAAGGCAGTGCAGATATCTCAAGAGGATGTTGGAAATATTGCTTGCTTCATAAAGGAAGTTGATGAACCAAGTCTGTGGAGGCACATGGATAGCAATGATAGAGGTGGATTATGAAGCTAGAGGACATTTTTTCTTAGAGTTTTTACAGGACTGTGTTAATGAGGACTTCAGTACAAGTGCCTTGAAGAGGCAGACAGCTACTGCACACCCTGTTTTGGGCTCCAGTAAGGATGATTCTGTTTTTTACCACCTTCACATATATAGGTTTTTTAAAGGAGTTGCACTGCTTTATCCACCAGCCCACTTTACCCCAACTGGAAATGGAACTGGGTCATAAGTGCCCCACTGGGGCCTCCCATTGAACCCATGGCTACAGTCTCCCCATCAGAACTTACACCAAAGACTATTTTCTTTGTGGTCTGGCAGGAGGGTGTCCGAGTTGGGGTCACTTCCTGACCTCTGTGGGGGTTTTTTTTTTTAAAAAAAGATAAGGTGATGCTACATTTTTCATGCCAGAATATTTCAATCTTAGGAAGTCATACTCTAGTTTGCTCCACCTCAGTACCTACTTAGGAGAAAGCATGGCATGAAGTAAATCTCTGAAGGGGGTTTCATTTTTACATGGATAAAACAGTAGCCACTAGGAAGTCCAAAGCATTATGCATTTCTTTAGAGTCAAAGGCCTCTAACTCATCCATAGCTAGATAGTTGTAGGAGTGCATTAGTGAAGCGTACAAAGCCGTGTTCAAGTCGGGGTATTCCAGGGAGAATCATGGCTCAGCTTTCTGAAAAAGAACTGTCCTTGCGGAAATATGTAGGGCAGCTACTTGGCCAGATAAGTATTGCAGCTTTGCATATACTTTTTAATTGAATAACTTTTTAAAGAAATGCCTGAAGTAATTGTTATTATGGTTTGAAGCCTTGGGTGGTGCTGTGGTCTAAATCACTGAGCGTCTTGGGCTTGCCGATTGTAAGGTCGGCAATTAAAATCTGAGTGATGGGGTGAGCTCCCTTTGCTTTGTCCCAGCTCCTGCCAACTTAACAGTTTGAAAGCATACCAGCACGAGTAGATAAATAGGTACCACTGTGGCGTTTCCATGCTCTCTGACACTCATCATGGTGTTCCATGCGCCAGAAGCAGTTTAGTCATGCTGGCCTCATGATCTGGAACAGCTGTCCGTAGACAAATGCCGGCTCCCTCGGCCTGAAAGCGGAGATGGGCGCTGTACCCCATAGTCGAGTTCGACTGGACCTAACTGTGCAGGGGTCCTTTACTTTTTACCTTTACCTTCAATCTGTTATATTTTATTCCTAGAAGACCCGTTTATCCTAAATAGAATCCAATAAGGCAGACATGTATGTACAAAATATGTTTTTTAAATGTGATCTTATTGAGATCCCAAGATGAAATTTTTCAGGAAACTCTTAAAAATATGAAATAATACTTTTTTGGCAAATTTTTATCATATTTTAAAAATCACTTTTGGAAATTTTAAATTTTATAACTTTATAATTTAAAGTAAGTCCATCTTGTGCCTTCTCATATTAAAGCCCATGAAGTTCTGAAGAGATTGGTAATTTTAGACTTGAAATATCTCAATTCTGGACTGAACTTTTACTATTTTTGTGTAGTCCGGCAAGGCCAAAATTGTCAACTTTTTGAAATTTCAAAGTAATTTTTAGATTTTAACTTAGTTTTGGTCGTTCAACAAGCATACAAAATTTTAAGAAAATTGGACAACATGAGGTAAAAAGATCATTACAAATTGGATCACTTGATACGGAATGACCCCTTTGCTGGACAGGACATTTATGTTTACAGTATATATTTGTTAATAACAAAGGCTTGTACTTCCCCCAGCACACTATTAAAGAGGTCTGTGTACTGAACATGACCATTTTTGGCAGAGTAAACATGTGCAATTGTGTTTTGCAACTTTCCAGGAATTATTATAAGTTTCATGTTTGATTCAAAAGCAATATTATTTTTGAAAGTTGTTAATGATTCCATATTTTCTGTAGCAAATTGTTACTTGAGTAGGTTCTGTTGAATTGCACTTCCTTAACTTTTTCAGTTAAGTAGATTTTTTTTTCTCTTGTAGGGGATCTTTCCTATAAATTATATTCACTTGAAAAAAGCAGTTGTCAGCAACAGAGGGTGAGTATGCTTCCTGATTATCAATAAATGGTGAGACCTTTATGGTTAAAAAAACCAACAACCCACAATTAGATACAATCCTGATAAATGAGCAGGTTTCACTGCAATTATTAAATATGCTCTGCAGTTAAAATTAATTAAATTTATTTGCTTATTATTAAACTTGTTCAGGGAAGTGTTTAATGTGTGACATTTTAGTGTATTTTTGGTCTCTGTGGAAGCCGCACAGAGTGTCTGGGGAAACCCAGCCAGATGGGTGGGGTACACATAATAAATTATTATTATTATTATTATTATTATTATTATTATTATTATTATTATTATTGCCACTTTAAAAGATCTTCAAGTAACTTACACTGAAAGTCATAAACATAAATAAATTATTCCATAAAAAAGAATAGGAAGAAAAATTCATATAAAACATTAACATACCATACAATATATATTTAAAAATCAAAACAAAAACCTGTTCCTGCATAAACAGTGATAGGAAATTTTGCCAGCACACTAACAATAAACCATATGATACTCCCACCCACTAAGCAGCAGATAAAAATAAAACACTGGCTGAGGCAGAAGGTGGAGTGGGTGGCGGGCAGCAGGTGAATTGATCAAGCCTAGCTCTGGCCTGATGCTATTGCATGATGGCAGTGGGACCGGCTCAGGGTCCAATGGCTCCTGGACCTGCTTACCTCCTTCCTGCTTCCGGAATACCCCATTTCAGGTCTTCCTGCTGACTGCCACCAGCAGGAATCCCTCCGACAGCATTTCTGCCCACCCATTCAGCAGGCAGAATGTTGAAATATGTGCTGGCAAGGTGACACCAGCATCAGTTTGCAGTGAGAGGCCAGCGGAGGCCAGCACAGCTGGGCACGGGGATGCTGGTACCAAGCAGACTTGGATTGCACCATTGATTGGATCGGATCCATTGAAATCCATGGGACAAGTTAATGATGAACTAAGTCCCACTGATTTCAGTAATAACTGAATGCAACTAATTTATTAGTCTGGATCCAATTTAGTGCAATATGAATAACTGTGAGTACTCCTTTGAAACTAGGAGAAGGTGGAAGTAATAATTTTTCAAAATGTCTTATAATCTTTACAATAGTTTCATGGGAGCTTTGGTTAAATTTACAGGCAGTATGAAACAGTTGTTCCACTTGAAGATTCTGTTATCACTGAAGTTACAGCAACACTCCAGGAATGGGCTGTCCTCTGGAAACAGTTATATGTGGTAAGTGAATTGAAATAGGTATAATAATACGTATAAATAAAACTTACTGACCAGCTGCCGAGTCAAGGGCTGTATGCATTTCACACTGGGCCTTATGATAGTATTTTGTGTGGGTGAACTTTTAGTGTATTGTTTTTTTAACTGATTTATTTGTCAAAACAAAAAAATTCCTTCTAGTAGCACCTTAAAGACCAACTAAGTTAGTTCTTGGTATGAGCTTTCGTGTGCAAGCACACTTCTTCCGTGTATCTGAAGAAGTGTGCATGCACACGAAAGCTCATACCAAGAACTAACTTAGTTGGTCTTTAAGGTGCTACTGGAAGGAATTTTTTTGTTTTGACTATGGCAGACCAACACGGCTACCTATCTGTAACTGATTTATTTGTATTATTGTATTTGTTTTGTGTTCATTGTTGCTATTATTTGCTTTGAGAGTTTTGTGTAGGAAGGGACACAAATTTAATAAATAATAAGAGCTGAGGCCTTGGACTGTATTCGTAGGCTGGTTGGCAAAGTGAATATCTCCACCGGTGAACCACTCTTCTTGGCTTGCTGATTATTTGATGCCTTAATATTTGATGATATTTTTAGTTACAGATTTGCACGAAGCCAGATTTGAATGATAAAAACTTCTCATTTAAGATTGCAGTTCTTATGTTCTTTTATCCTATAACTATTTAACTAGGGTTTTTTTTTTTACGTATTTCATGAAACACATGCAAAATAAAATAAATGTTAGTAATAGGAAGTATTTTCCAGAAATAGAAAAAGCTTGTGTAACTACTAGCTCATTTTTTCATCATAGCTGTAGGAAAGCCTTGTAGCTGGAATGTTACTTTAAATATTTCTTCTTTAAAACATTTTGTCATGTTTCTTTTTTGAACCTTTTATTGTTACATTTTACACCATGTGTGATGGAGTACACTTTTCATTTTGTTGCTGTGTTTTGCTTTCATTTATTACTGGTTTACTTGTTTTTAGAAAATGGGAAAAAATGAGTGCTTTTTGCTGCATTCCTACTTCCTTGTTTACTGGCTAAAATTAGGGAGGAAGAGAAGGAGGGGAATCTATATCATACACCTTAAGCTTGGGAGGGTAATCTATATCATACACCTTAAGGCTATTTTCATGGACCACAGAAGGTTCCTGTAATAGCTCCATCTCTGAATCTAGGTCGATCTAGGCCACATCAGTAACTGGGTATGAGATTATCCTAGGAGTCACATATACGTTGTTTTAAATTCCTCAAAAAGATGGGGTTTCACCATTATGTATAAATAACACTGACATTAGGAAAATGGCTTGTGAATTCTGCAGTTCAAGTCTTTAAGCTGTTTTCTCAGCCAGCATGACCAATGGGCAGAGATGATGGAAGTCTAGCAACATAACAGAGGGCACCATAACGGACTATCCCTGGCTCACACATAGAACAAATGTAATACTGAAGCTTAGAAGAAATGACTACTGATTATCAAAACAGAGCTTTTCTCCTGAAATTCCAGGCTTCTTGTGCTCTCTTCTGGGCCTGGGAAGAAGCAAGGAGGCCTGCTGCTTTTAGATCACTGTAAAGATAATTAGCCAGGTAAAGGAGTGGAGAGGGTGCAGGATTATGTCACATGTCTGTTCCATGTTGAATTGCACCAAAGCTGTTGAAGGGCTTTAGCGCACACACACATACAAATCATGTACTTAGCCTGTGGCAATTTCCATGTTTTCCTCTAAAGCAATGACTGAATAATTTGTTTCCTCCACAACAAATGGGAAAAACCAACTGTCATAGTGTTCCCTCACATTGATAGGTTTTGTTTTTATTTGATGTGGCAAAATAAAATTGTTTAAGGAGCTTAATAAATTTCTGTTGAAATATACCAGTTACACTCCTTTTACAGAGGTCAGCCCCTGCAGTGATATTAAAAGATGTCAAAACTCATTGCTTGTGGCAACGTAGAAATTAATAAAGGATGAGGGATCTGTATACCCCAGCCAGATGGGCGGGGTATAAATAATAAATTATTATTATTATTGTTATTATTTGCCTAGAAGTGAGTGTTACACGGCCCTTGCTACCAGATGAGTGACATTTTGCATGGCAGCATTAACTTTCCTTCTCTTTCACACTGTGGAAAGTGTTTCATCTACCTTTTATAGCAACCACAAAACAAGGAACAAATTAAAAATGCAGTGCATTATTTTGTAAAGACTGGCTGTTACAGGGACTTGTAGGTCATTAATAGTCACTTTATATTCTGGGTTTGTATTTGTCACCTACAGCAAGAATTAGCAGGGGTGGATAGGGATCTACTGGTAGATCTTTCTGAGTGATCTGCAGTAAACTGACTCCCAATTGTTTAGCAACAGTAGCAACAAAATTGCTTTTTTCACCTAAATTAGGTGAAATGAGCAAAGGAGTAGAATTTGTATGAAAGGAATGCAGTCACAGGTCATTTCTGATGCTGAATAAAAATTCTACACCCAGAATATGCACCCTGTTTTAATTTTAACTGTATGTCTCTCAGTAGTGGATCCTGATGTTATAGTAAAGAACAAAGTTGATCCAATATGCCTAAATCTGTTTACCCCTGACCTACAGTGTCCTGCAAAAAAACAAAACCACTCCTTACATAACATCAGTGCTCTACAGCCCATCCTGGTCCCTGATCTTGTGTAGTAGATCTGCCTTTGCTTACAGATAGACCCCTAACCTGGAATAACCACTTTTACTAAAGCACAATAGCAGGGACCCGAGGTTGCAGTAAACTCAGATGCCAAATCCTTCCCCATGTCTACACAAGCAGGGCTGCTCCGAGAACATTTGGCACAAGCCACTGCATCAGGAGCTCATTTGCTTGCTCATCTTCCATTATGATATATGCTGTCACCTGCCAAAATGCCCTTCTGTGTTCTACATAGGAAAAGCAGGCCAGTTGCTACACAAAATAATAAACAATCTAACGTTAGAAATGGCAACATTCAGAAAACAAAGGGAGAACATATACCGTAAATCCCCCAGGACACTTTACTGCGGACCTGTCATTCTTCAGCAAAGGGGGATTCCAGAATTATACTTAATCAAGGTTTGATTCTGTTTAGGCACCAATAAAGACAACCGCTTCCTGTCTTACTACAGGTGTTATTTAGCAAAGCTGGGATGATTGTTTTATCACCAACTATAGCTGTAGAGAATGATCACTCACTTTGCTTATGTTTATATAGAATTGTCACAGGTTGTACTTGTTGCATTTCATTGCTATTTGACCCCATCTCTCTCCCTCCCCCCCAATAATCGCTAGATCTGTCTCTCTGTGTGTATGCGCAATATATATTGTTAGAGGGTTGGGGGCTTTTTTGGGGGGGTGTAGCTGGAATCTGTGAATGACATTTGTAAGTCCGTTCAAGGCTTGCATTTCTCTCTGTATCCAGTGAGGTTTAAAGTCTAGTAGAAGCTGCTGCTGAACCAGTCAGTCTCTTTGTAAGTTAATGGCCTTAGCTGACTGGCCAAGTGCTCTCATCAGCTTCTCAAAGAGTGAGCTATGTTGCCATAGCAACACCTAAGTGATGGTGCTCTCCTGGAATAGGGGTAAGCATTTTCCCACTCCTCTCACCTGGATGGATGATGTGTCATCCTAGGAAGGAGAACAATAGGCCAGGGGAATTCATAGAGAATTTAGAGAGAGGGAGATTGGTTGATGCTGGAGTCTGGAAAGAGAGCGACATGTATGCTCTGTGCTGAACCCAAAGCTGTGAGCTTGGGGCTTCCCTGGAAACCTAATGGGGAATCAAGATGTTGGAGTGTTAATGCTGTGACCCCTGCATCCTATGCTCTAGTTGTATATATCTATAAATGGAACCATATATTTTAAAGATGCCACAGTCTCCATTGACCTTCCTTCAAAGGAAACCAAACTCTGGATAAGCACTGGCACTACTGGAGTATACCATGACTCAGAGAGTGGGGTTCACATAGCAATATTGTTTCTTTCCTTATGTATCTGCCGACTTACGTTAACACTTCATGCATTTGAAAAAGTGTACTAATACACAAAAGCTTATGTTGCAATAAATCTGTTAGTGTTTATAGTTCCACAAAATGACAGGCTAATACATCTGCTCCTTTCGACTTAATTGTTTTTCCTGCAATACATATGCATTCAAAAGTTTTACATTTACTGTATATATAATGGTTTTAAATCACCCAACTAAAGTGTTTATTTTTCTTTCTTTCTCCCCCCACTCCCTCTCCCAAATAAAACCTTTACAGAAACATAAGATAGATCTCTTTTACAAACTGCGGCATGTGATGAATGAACTGATTGATCTTCGCAGACAGCTACTATCTGGTCATTTGACCCAGGACCAAGTACGAGAAGTCAAGAGACACCTCACTGTACGCTTGGACTGGGGTAATGAGTAAGTATGAGTACTATTTTGTTTTAAAGCATTTAGGGTTCTTATGGAACAAAACTTTAAAATGCTTGGAATGTACTTGCTGGCAGCCAAATACGGATTTTAATGCCCCTTAAGGAGGAAAAGATGATGCAAGTAAGAATTGTGAAATTTCAAAAAAAAATTATCCTCATCCTAAACATGTAAATTGATGCGTGAAGGTAAAGTCTGTTTCATTTTTGGTGTTTCCATTGCAAATAATTATATATTGTACACTCAGCAAAGGGCAGTGTGCTTATTGATGCTAGTGGTTTGTGTAACTTTTTTTAAAATACTTTGTAAACAGCTTTGAAGACTGTGTTGTCATTAAGTGGCATATAAATTACTATTTTTGTTATTAATAATAATCTACTGAATTCCTGGGTTTTCGAATTATCATGCACAATATGCTTGCCAAATTTTAAAATAGTTTTGTGTAATGGTTGGTGATCACAAGAAACAGAGAAACTGGATATAAAGGGAATTATCCCAAAACTTGCTTTGGCCATACACACATTCTTCTCTTATCTGTATTGCCACTGTTTCTCAGAGCAAACTTTTTCTCTTTTGTGTGAAAAACACAAGATGTGCTAAGACCTATCATTTCCCCCCTCCACACACACTCTCTACCCACCCACCATGAACCCGAGAGGGTAGGAGGTCACCACAAAATGGAACAATGAAAATAAAGCTGATCTATTCCATCTTCTGGTGAAATATGTTGCATCAGCTAAAAAAAGAAGGCAAACAGGTATACAGCACCTTTAGCATCTAAGTACTATTCTCCCCTGGCAGACAGGACAAAAGTCATTCCAGCCATGCTCTCATGATGAAGCTGACAACATATTTGATGTTGTATTGACCAGATGTAGCAAATAGCAGGCAACAAAACACCATGGTCGGGACAACATGTAGTTGACATTATTGTGTTCCAACTTGCAGCACATTCCAGAGTTTGACATCAAGTATCCTTTGATGTTGGCAAACATCACAGGTAAATTGCAGCACATGAAATTGCAACCACTTCGAACCCAAGAAAAATAAATGCATTAACTATGTTTCATGCATTCATTAGGTGTGGTGGGGACATAGAACATGTGTCAGGTGCATTTCTGACAGTGTCAAAAGCCTCAGTGTGTATCCCTGACACTACTATGATGCTAGTGGGAAAGTGTGTGGTACCTCTGTATGAGAAAAACAGTCCACAGTGCAAAGTCAATGAAGCAAAGCAGCATCTGTTTGCAAAGAAGTCATGATCATTGGAAAATATTTCACCAACACAGTTAGTTCTCAAAACACAGGCATGCATGGGCAGAGGGCCAACCTTAATTGCCTTGCTTCTTGCCACTGTGAAGTGAACTGCTTTTAGTAATAATTTGTTTAAATAACAGTAGTGACACAAACTTTTCCAGCGTAAACACATGCCACAGTTTTCCAGCAGATCTATAAAGTATGTACATAACCATGATTATATTTAAGACCAATAAAACAGTATCAACTTGCACCCATAACCAAGAAATTTTAAATTTTATTTTTGCGTTATGAATGTGATGTGATGACTATAAAACAATTTTTATTGACACTGTGTTCATAGTTTTTAAAAACAATTTCTAGCCAAACATTTTACATGCATTTATTTTGAAGTGATGTTACATAGTTTTATATTATATTGTGGACATACACAACCCTTTCCCCCCTCTATGAATATTCATTTTATATTCGTTATCAAATTCTGTTGGGACTTTACCATAATCACTGGTAACATTATTTTGATGCTGACAATATTCACTTATAGGCAAACAGTGTAGAAATCAAAGCTCAATTATTTAAAGACAATGGTATGTAGAAGTGAGGATGTACCCATATCATGAAATGTTTAAACATTATCGCTGCAAGTTTGATGCACTTAGTCCACAGGGCCTGACTTGTTCAGAAATTCTGGCTTTACTCTTCCACTAGGAACTTTATTACAGAGCTTGCAGCAGCATATAGCAGGCAGAGACTTATGGAGGATCCAGCTACCTGCCTCTTACTAGAGCTCAACAAGGCCAACTAGGGCTTGAAGGACAGGAGCAAGGAATGTTTTCAGTGGGTATTGGGAACCTTTGTGCTGAAACCTCCTCAGTACTCTCCCAGTGGGAGGAAGATGACCTCAGACCATCCCTTTGGAGGGTAGTATTACTTCCACAGTCACAGTCTGATGTCCTGGTTGTGGAACTATCCTGCTCTCGTCCGTTTCAAAGCAAACCAAATTCAGATCATGAGTTACGAAGGTGCCTTACTAAACTAGCCATAGTTTGTTATAAACATGGACAACTTGAAGGTTGAGATCAAGGGAAAGAGATATGTAATGCAGGTAAAGTGCTTCTCCTGGCCATGTGGGGGAGGAGGGAAGAACTTGGACCTGTTCCAGTTCTTGCACAAAGCACTAAACTGTTTGGTAATATGGGCTAACATGGCCGTTATCTCTAGGGACTTTGTTAATTTATTGTGCTAATTTATTTTCAAGCAAAATGTGAACTTAGCTGTTTTATGATTCTGAAGCCCCCTATCTCATCATGTTCTTCCTTCACAACACCTAACTTTGTTTTGGAGGGTATGTGTGGCTACAAGTACATCAACTCACTATTACTTATTTGTTTATTAAAACCCAAACTCTGATATTCTGGGATAAGAAAGTGAAGGGGGGGGAATACAAAAAGAAGAACCCTGACAGCAAGGCACAAAACTGAAATGAAATGAAATGTGACAAGGGTGCTGGTCTAGATGTAGTCTTCCCCTCAGCTAAAAGAACAAGGCTTCTGAGAAATAAATTGACAAAATTATACCAAGTGATTTTGTTTTCCATTGTAGCATAGCTAAACTCCTACTATTGTAACAGTCTTCTGCCAGAGCCATTAGAGTTTGTTATAAAAATATTATAAAACAGGCCTAGGTGAATAATTTATAGCATCTCTCTTTGGAGGCATGACTGAGAGAAGTGGGTACTTTGATTAAAAGAACAACAAATCAACTTGACCACAATCCAGAAAGATTATGCTGTGCCGTAGCAAATTGCATAACTAAGCAGTGATTAGCTGTGTGCAGGGGAGAGGTCTAAATTCAGTCTCCCCCCTGACCCAATAGATCAGCCCTGTCAAAGCTGACATCACCAATTCTCTGATGGGAAACTGTGTGTGTAGCTACAACCATTGGAGGTGACAGTCCATGTACTGCTGCTGTTTGCGTTAGAGTTTCTTCTCTGTGTGTTTGTGTAAAAATGTAAGCCTGGACTGGGGCAAATAAATGGAATCTAGAACTTTAGCATGCTTAAATGTACCAAAATTTAAAGAATTTTAATTATATATAGCTAAGATTTCAAACCTATGCATTTCATTGGGATTTTGAGATTATCCTCATTATGTGGAAGTAGTTTTTCTTGGTTGCATTTGATTTAATTACGCGTTTCAGTGATTATTTAAAACATAAACACTGTTTTAAACACAGCTTTTTGCATTAAAATCTCCGGGCAGCTTACAACAAATAAAATAAGAAATGTTTACTATAAAACCACAAGCTAAAAAGTAAAAAGAGATTGGAAAATGGCAGAGAACAAATTTAGGGGGGAACAAGAGTTAAAACAAATAGGTTGGCAGGGCAAATGGTAAAAGAGAAGAGCCTTTGGAAACTGGTATAAGGAAGAGGACATATACGTGGTTCTACTGATGGTGATAACATGAGGGACATGATGGAAGCCTATGGGACACCATAGGCCAGAAATGGGGAACCTGTGTCCCTCCAGGTGTTATGGGATGAGAACTCTCATCACCCCTGAACATTGGCTATACTGACTGAGGCTGATAGTTTGAACCCAACAACATCTGGAAGGCCACAGGATTCCCATTCCCTCCACAGGCCAATCTTCAAAGTGTTGAACAGAAATCAGTGCACATGTTCAAGCATTTTGGGCATGTAGAGTACAGGTGGCAACCATTTTGTGTGTGTCCAATTAATGCATCACTCCTGGTGCACATCGGTCCTTTTGGACCTGCAGGAGGGTGTAACAGGGTATGACAGGGCGAGCCGGGTTTATGCATACTCTGCCAACGTGTGTGGGGGCCAGGAACAGAACTTCCATGCAAAATGGTTGCTGCCTGTACTCTTGGGAAATACTTTTTTTTCTTTAGAGCAACTTCTGAGCTGAGAGTAGATACACTTGCCCATCACTAATTGAATTGTAAAATTGGTGCATAAGAAGTGATTATTTTTTAAATCTTGCACTTGTTTGTTACATTCTTTGCTTCTTTTGGAATGGATATAATTGCTAGTCAAGTAACTGAATGTGACAAATACCTTAATAAAAAATGCTAAGTAATCTTTCTGGGGGGAGAGAGTAAAGTGTGAACCCATGTTTGTCTCTCTTGCTTTGCATAGTGGCTTTTAATGTTTTGTTCAGTAAGAATGTATTCTAAATGTAGGATATTTTAAGCTGGAAAAAATGGCCTTGTACTGTAGAATGTAGAGTACTTTTGTATACATTTTCTGAAAATACAGCAGGGAACTCTCTGGAGAAAAGATTTTACTGTAAAATTAGAGCTGAAAACAGTTGCAGAAGGATTTTAAATTAGATTGGTTGGAAGGATTGAGAAGAAAATCATTTATTTTGAATATGGAGTGCCATCATACATATTAAGCAACTAGTCCTTGAGTAAATAAAATTAATATAATCAAATTTTTATGTAACAGAATTTTGTCTTCAAGACTATGCCAAGTGAGCCAGTAGGAAAATATAGATGGGGTCAAAGAAGGTAGCTAGTTCAGTAGTCTGCTATAAGACATCTTCTGCAGATGCTACTCTTGCTTTTCCTTGAAAATCTCCAAGAAAGGAGGTCCTGTTGACTTTATGGCAGTCTGTATTTGTTGCTGCTGAACATTTATTCATTTGCTTTGACATGACATACAGGTAGCTTGGGGGCAGTAAGTATGAAGGATTAACGTAGCATTAGTGAATGAGAATCCTTTGAGCTGAAAATCCATGGTGTTAGGGGATTTTAACTAAATTTAGCATATCGGATAAGGTTCAAAGGTAACTGTTACAGAGTCCATTTGTAGTGATTGTGATGAATGCTATTAAATTGAGGAAATCACTTGCATACTGATATTGACAACTCCAAAAGACTTTAAAAGTATGAGAAGTGCAATATTATTTTTATGAAAACAATCACGTCCCCCTTCTACTCTTCAGGGGAAAAACCTATGTATGTCGTAAATTGATGGATAATTTAACAATTTATAGTCTTTTAAACTGTATGCTGTTTTTGTTGGTTACTATGCTGTGTATTTTACTCCAGCTATACCCATTTCAGTAATGATCTAAGTCCCTTTCAAGCCTCCGTTTCAGAGGCACTGGGTTGAAAGCATTCCAGTTCTGAATGCTCAGAGGACATAAGGGTCTGTTATTGTGATGCACCATTGGATCAGTCACATAAAAAGTGTAAGACACGTTGAGCCCCAGATTGGCTTGTTGACTGGAAACATGCTATGACTGTAGGAATCCTGTAATTACTCAGCTTATCACTTTCTGATGGAGTAGCATCAAGACCACATGCCATCTGTACATCCCAACTCAACTTCCATCTACCATCTTCCATGTTCTTCTTGATACTACAGCAGAACAGCACTTGTTGCCCATAAGGGTTTCTATGACTTTCTCTTGGTTCATGGATGCAGATCCACCGATGACATTGGTACCTCCACTGTCTCACCTGAAGCAGCCTCCCAGTCTGCTATCTTTAGTATGCTCATTGCTAATCTGAACAAATTTAGCATTGATGTCATCTTCTCTGGTAGCAGCTCTTATTTTGATGGCTACTGCTGCCCCTATGGTGCTAGTTTATTTGTTTTGGATATTGATATCCCACCATGCAACCCCAAGGTGAAAATGAGTGAATATTAAAATATTACAAGCAGCATAAAATCACATTGCAGGTTTTTAAAAAATCAGATTTGGCACTAAAACAGATTAAAAGACCTGGGAGAAAAAAGTTTTTGTCTGGCAGCGGGCATCTAGGTAGGTACTATGTCAACCTCTCTGGGGAGACCTCTCCCAAGTTAGGGTGCCACCACTATGAATGCACTTTCCCTGTTAACTACCTGCCACACCTCACCTGGTGGTGGACTCTCAGAGAAAAGTGTCAGATTTACTTACTTACTTACTTACTTACTTTTACATTGCAATTGCAATTTTTATTATGTAGTTTACAACAAATACACATACACAATAAAAACACATACAAAATTAAAACTGACCAACATTTACAGAAGGCGTTTATTTTAATTGTCTGCATAAGCTTGTGAGCAAAGAAAAGTTTTCAGCAAATGTGTATGTCAATATAGAGGACACCTGCTGCGTCTCCTGGAGGAGTATTCCAATAGATGAAAATACTATGGCCTACTGTTACCCTCTAGTGCCAAGCCTAGCTCTGAGCATTGGCATTGACACCTGAAGCCCAGTCCCATATTGAAGACTACAACTACATCACAGGAGGGGTTTTCTCCATCCTATGCTTTGCTTCTGTGATCGAGTTCTTGAACCAAGTGTGTCCAGTACCAACTTTCCTTTGATGCTTTTGGTGCTATGAAATGTTGTCTCTCTGCAGCCACATATATGAGAGAAACCAAATCATCTGTGTGAGGCCAAAGCTTTAGAATATCCACTCTGTCTGACCAGCCATTAGCTGCAACAAGCCCCATAATGCTGATGCTATATTATGAATGTTATGAAAGGTATATTTGTAATACGGTGGTACCTCTAGTTACGAACTTAATTCATTCCAGAGGTCCGTTCTTAACCTGAAACTGTTCTTAACTAGAGGTGTGCTTTTGCTATTGGGGCCTCTTGCTGCCGCTGCGTCGCCAGCACACGATTTCCGTTCTCAACCGGGGGCAAAGTTCTCAACTCCAGGTAACTCTTCCAGGTTTGCAGAGTTTGTAACCTGAAGCATTTGTAACCTGAGGCGTTTGTAACTTGAGGTACCACTGTAATTGTATTGGGGGCGTTAAGGTTTGCATAGTTTTAAGCATGTGCCTTATTTTCAGTTCCCAAGTAGTTACATATACTACATAATTAGAATACATTTTATTGATGATTATCACATCTTTTTCCCTTCACAGGCATTTGGGCTTGGATCTTGTCCCACGAAAGGACTTTGAGGTGGTGGATTCAGATCAGATAAGTGTATCTGATCTATACAAGATGGTAAGATGCCTTATTCTTTGATAGGATGAGGATGAGAGGTCCAGAAGGTAGCAGCACAAGAGCAGGCCCTTTTTTCCAGTTCCCTGCAGTGCTGAATTCTTTTGGCCCAATGTGGAGCTCGAACCCACATCCCTGAGATTAAGAGGCACCACTGATTGAGCTTATATTGTGGGAGCCTGCCATCATTTATTTTTGCACATAGCTGGGCATGTCCTATGGATTTGAAAGGGACTTGGCTTCTACACATCCGTGTATTAATGTTGTGTTGGATTAAGTTGAGAATTGTGGTGCATGTTCCTAGGTAAATTCCCATAGGATTGCAGCAATTGTTCTATGTTGCTAGGTTTCAGAAGAATGTCTTAGTGTTTGCTGCAAGGGATGAGGGATGGTGCACTAATTGAGCTTTTCTGCAATCTGGAAATGTGGATACAGTGCCTTGGTTATTCTCTCTACTTTTGGAAAGGATGGGCAGATCTGTCAGTGGCTAATAATCCTGATAGCTAGATGGAATATCAATGCTTAGAAGTAATAAATCAACAAACATGGAGTTCTTATCACCTTCATAACTTGCTTGTGAGCATCCAGGGGCATCAGGCTGGCAGCTGATGGAATGATAATTCTTTACTAGATGCACCATGGCTTGGCCAAGGAGGGCTGCTCCTATGTTTGAATTCTGTGCGGCTTTGATCATGTGCTACGGAAATATTTTTTTATATTCCTAGGTTTGAGAGATGGAGGATCTCTCCAAGTTTTAGCTTCTGAAACCTAATAAAAAAATAATATCAATGATACCCCACATTACAAATATCTAAAAATTGGAGAATAGATAAGTATAGAACAAAATATGATTAAAAAACACATTTGAAACCGTTTCAATTTGGATTACTTCTTAAATCTTACCTCTGGAGATTAAACAGGAACAGTAGGAGACTTACTGTCAATTTTCTGATTGTTAATGTTAGCCTTCAGCGTGAGAGGCTTTAAAAACAGGATCAACCTCTGTTAGAGAATTGGGGATGCTGCTCCTTTTAACACAAACATTTAATGTCGTGTTGACTCAGTCGCTACACTTTTCATTTGAGAGGCCATTGTTCTGCATATAACAAGGAATGGTTTTTTGGTAAAGCAAATGTAGATAGAGCTATGGTAAGTAGTGGGAGGCTGCTCCTGTACTTTGTCATAAAATACTTTCCACTGCAGGGGGATGCAGAATGGGAGGGTGCATATAAATTAGATTGGGGAGAAGGACGCTTGTGAAGTAGCTACTTGGAATAAATAAGTACCTATTTTCGCAGGTCCTGTGTTAGCATGTTTAAAAAAAATTATTTATTTTTTAACGGGGATATGAAACTACACAAAATTCGTGTAACAACAACACTATGAATAAATTAGCCAGGGATCATCTGCAGAAAATTAACCCAATAAATCAGTACAAAAAAATGCCCAAGAGTGCACAAAGCATGTTGCAAAGTATCAACCTTGCAGAAATAAGCAGATTGAAACAGTTTTCACATCTTCAACAATATGGGAGCAGCAAAAATTTATTTATTTATTTATTTATATATCATCTCATGGCTAAAAGGCTTTCAGGGTGTTGTTTGGATGAGTAGTCAGCTGTAGTTTATTCTCTGATCAGCTTTGTGTGTAATGCTGCTACATTGCATAGAACAGGGATAGCAGTTGCTGGTGCAGGAGAGCTCTCTGTTTTCCCAGCCAGTTGCACCACCATGAAATCCTATGTTGGTCTAGTTCATGCTTCCTCAACCTTGGCCCTCCAGATGTTTTTTGGCCTACAACTCCCATGATCCCTAGCTAGCAGGACCAGTGGTCAGGGATGGTGGGAATTGTAGTCTCAAAACATCTGGAGGTTGAGGAAGCCTGGCCTAGTTAGTACAATTGAATGATGCTGCACTTTGATTTGGTACCTGGACAACGCTAAATCATGAATGCTTCTGTGTCAGCTGATAGGAGCCGGTCTTTAGTATAACGTGTTTAGCCATGTGTGGAAGAAATGTCAGCATCCTTGAACAGAAGTAATGCAGCATATCTTTTTTCTTTTTCTTTTGCAGCATTTATCTAGTAGACATAGTGTACAACAGAGCACATCACAGGTAAGATAAACTGCAGAAGGAAGCCATATCTCTTCTTCACCATGAAATAATTCATAAAAATACTGTTTTTTTATTGGTATTTACAACTGTTCAGGCCTACCCGTATATTGACTTTGTTTTATGTTTTTTTGCAGCAACTTTAATCAAGGGTGTTGACTCATATACAATTTGCTTTATTCTGACAGTATTTTGGTGAGGGATCTAGGCACTACCCATGGATCTGTGCAGATAAAATGATTAGGAGCTGTGTATATATCCTACCAAGCAACTTTCATTTTAAATGGTATCAATGAGTATAAAGCTATTAAATATATGTCTAGAAAATGAAGTCCCTTTAATTTCTTTCTCCAAATTAGGTAGATACAATACGCCCACGTCATGGAGAAGCATGTCGTCTGCCAGTACCTCACCACTTCTTTCTCAGTCTAAAAAGTTTCACTTACAATACAATTGGAGAGGATGCAGATGTATTCTTTTTTTTGTATGATGTCCGGGAAGGCAAACAGATCAGGTAAGTCAGAATCAGACCCCTTGCTTGTTTTTCTGAGCATGTAAAAGATTGCTGGTCCTTTGGTCAGAAATCTGTTTTAACATCTGTAATATTGTTAACTCTTTTTGTGGAACTAGAGTTCTTATGAGGTCAGAGGCCTGCCTCTGAATTCTGGGTATGAAAGGAAAAGCGAACTACTCCACTTTATTAAAGAGTTGTAGAAGCACTACGAGGTAATTACCTTACTTAACCCATTCTTAAGGATCTAAACCTCTGCCTATAAAAGAAAAACACAACATTTTAATTATAGCTAAGTCACTATAACTATTGTAATAGAACACGCTGTAGTAGTTAGTCAGTATTGTTTGAGAACTATTTTTCAAAGTCTGACTTACACCACAATTCCAGCACCTTGGAGAGCTCTGCTTTTTCTCACTTTAAATTGATGCTCTGCCTTTGCAACCCTGTTAGCAGAGAGAAACTTTACCCTTTTGACAAGATTATCTCTAAAAGGATTGCCATGGGTCCAGCACCAGCCTGTAAGGGCAGTTAATCCATGTTCACAAGGGGTTCCCTAACATAATTATTACTTTTACTATGGCCAACTAGTTTTCCTCAGATTTGTGGAAAACGTCAACTAATAAGGGTATTGGTAAGACCCTGTTTTAGGTTTTGCATTGTTTACAGTAAATATTTTTGAGCAGTTCATTCCGATCTCCAGAATTTGTTTCCTTCTGGCTTCAGGAAAGTATAACAGTGCAAAAAGGAAACTCTTTTGATTCATTTGATAAGAAGAACCAAAACTGATGTGAGTCCAGCTGGAATTGTTTTTGATATGGAGGAAGTGAACATTTGACAGGGTGTATTTGTTTAGTTCAGAGAATTATAAATTTAATAGAATAAAGCAGCTGTACAGTATATTACTTCGAACAGTTCCTTTTTGTTACAGTTGCTTATGGTCAGTAAAACAATTGACCTATGGAATATGCTGCCTAGGAATATAGACAGATTTTCTAGATTTTGAAAAGTTAGATCAATATATATAAACAGTTAACAGAGCATACTGAATCCCGACTCAGTGCAGAGCATGGGGTTAGAGAACTTATGAATTCCTGTCATTCTCTGTTATTTTGTAATCAATTATTTTCTTTTCTTAAACACATTATTGCAATTTAGTGGCAGAGTGCTGCATCTTTTTAACTTCCCAGTTATCTCTTTAACTTTCCAGTTATTATTCACTTTCCGGTGAATAATTTATACTATTTTGCATAAAACAATTAACAAAATTATTTTTATGCGTCAGATTGAGTGTAGGGATGTTAAATTCTTATTAGCCTAGTGCTGTTCCTATATTTCATCAAATGTAAGAAGATATTAATTCATTCCCACCATGATTAGTGAGAAAGCACCTGGAAGTATTGTCAAAAGGACCATTGTATTTTCAATGTAACTATACAGTTTGATGGTCGATGAATCTGGATCTCTGAATAAAGTTCCATAAATGTTTAGAAGTTATGACCAGGTATGTACTATTGGTAATTCAGTGTTTTCTTATCTTTTGTGTTTCAGTGAAAGGTTTCTGGTACGCTTAAACAAAAATGGGGGCCCCAAGAATCCAGAGAAGATTGACCGAATGTGTGCACTTTTCACAGTATGAAACACTTTTCATTTTCTTTACCATTCAGTGAGAATGTTTTGCAGACTGGATTCCAGTGTAGCATATATTTTGTTCTAATCACACCATAGTTTGAGCATCCAGATGTCCCAAAAGCAAATATGATTTTGAGCTGTTTGTATACTTCTGTTTCACATATGTGCATGACTCAGTTTCATAAGTATATTCCCATTTCTATGGTATAGCAGTCTCATGAGACAGAGTAATGACCCTAACCATGGTTTTTTATTTCAGATCCTGATTTTACTCCAAATAAAACATACTGCAGGCAGATGTGGGTTCAGCAAACCATGGTTTAGCTATTGAACATGTTGCATGTCACATCTAAATCCATCCTGATTGTCAGATAAAGCTATGTAAGCTATGTAAGCTATGCTCGCATGGAACAAGGTCTTTTCATACAATAAGACATTTTCCCTCCCGCCCCAACACCCTCTAAACCTGTTCTGGGGTTCCCTCAACTCTGCAGAGCAGATTTAGGGGGCATGGGGTGCACAAGAGGAAGTAAGGGAAGCTTTGCTGGGCAAGCGGACCTCATTCTATGCACACAACAATTTAGTTGAATCCCTCCCCAAAATTATGCTTTATAGAGAGAATCATAATTATATACTCATGGAGGTAACTACTCTATTAGGAAAGGTTCCAGTGTTTGAGACCTTTTGGTTCAGAGCAAAGGTGAGTAAGAGATGACATGATAGAAGTTCATAAAATTTTGCATGACGTGGAGAGATAAATGTTCTTCTCCTCCTCTCATAACACCCAAGGTGGACATCCGATGAAGCTGA
Source organism: Podarcis liolepis (assembly GCF_965112155.1). Taxonomy (NCBI): domain Eukaryota; kingdom Metazoa; phylum Chordata; class Lepidosauria; order Squamata; family Lacertidae; genus Podarcis; species Podarcis liolepis. The sequence continues at coordinate 73,247,217 of NC_139555.1, forward strand.
ATATACAGGCAGATAAAATAAATTCTTCAAACTGTGCATAGTTATACCATGGGACTTGTTCCCACAGGAGGCAGTGATGACCATCAAGTTGGGAGGCTTTAAAAGAGGACTGGACAAATTCATTGAGGATAAGGCTATCCTTGGCTATTAGCCATGATGGCTATGCTCTGACTCCAGAGTTGGAGTGCTCTTCTGCTTCAGGCACAGGCCACAGGCATCTGGCTGACCAATGTGAAAACAGGATGTTGTAATAGATGGGACTATAGACCTGGTCCAACAGGCTCTTCTTATGTTCTTATGCTGAATTTGAAGTGAAAGGCTAGCATGAACATTTTTTAAAAAATTACTTGTACTGTGATAAATGAGCATTAGTAAATTAAAATTAACTTCAAAAGTGGATGTGGAAACACTCGTTTTCCTGCTGCATTTGTCTTTCGTTTGTCTTTTGTTTTGCCTGTTGATTTCTAATGAAGCATGAAATGAGAATGGTCTTTTCGTTTCCTTCATGTGTTTGTAGACAAACACCCTTTGAAAATATCACTATGGTGAAGGGAGTAATTACTTAGACTATATTTACTGCAGCCAGTACTGAGAGCGGTTGCATAAATGTGTTTTGATTTCAGCCTCCAACAAATGGAGCAGGGTTGTGTTTTAGATGTTTTTATGAAGCTTTGTTTCTCTGATATTCCTTTCTTCTTTCTCTGTAAGGATGTTATTGCTATTGGACTTCTGAGGTAGGGAAGCTCAGACCTGGCCACCAAATACAGTTCTCCAGCCCACTCTGTTTGGCCCTTGGAATTCTCCACAGGCCACACAAACCTCTCCCAATGTCACATCTCTCAATGGCCCTGCTTTACACCTCCAATGTTTTCACCAGGATTGATTGTGTTTTTGAAATTTAATAATGTCTCTCTTGTCTGGATGGAGGATAGAGGGGTGTGTGTGTAGAAAATAGCCTACTGTTTAAATATTAAATATTCATTAATCCACCCACCTTTGCATCATTCCCTATCCTCGTGGCTGTTGGAAGGTTGCCCAGAAAGGAAACATAGCCCTTCGGCCACATCTTCTGCAAAACCACAATTTGAGATCATGTCTGTAAATGTACATAGTTTTTCTTTCGGTCTTGACAGTTTCACTACTCAGCAGTCTCTTCTTTTACCTTTGCGTCTGTCAGCCAAAAATTAATAACTTAAAATAATTCTATGCTATAAATGGCAGCTCTTTAAGCTAGTGTTTGTTATCAAAATAGTAGACCCAGAAATCTGAGATCAGAGCCAGATGGGGCGAATTGGAAGGGTACGTTGTAGACCTTATATTGCAAAATCCAAGCGCAATGGTGGTTCTGGGAGGGGACCTAAATGCCAGACTAGGCCCGAGCAACCAGACCCTATATACATGGTTCAGCTAGGCCCTCTCACAATGCGAGCCTCAAAAGATCAAACAGTCTCTACCTATCACAAATGACCTTCAAACTGAATCTTTACATTCTAAATGGTGCCTTAGGAAAGGACCACCCAGCTAAGTTCAGCTACCTGTCTTGAATTAGGATGAGCGTCATCAACTATATAATTGCCTCTGAGAACCTTCTCCCACATGCAAAGAACCTAGAGGTCAAACCAAGATTTGAGAGTGATCATTTCCTGGGCTCACTCCAAGTAGAGGAGCTAACTCAGAAGGTCCCCGCTGTAACCAACTGTCAGGCTGTTGTAATGCCAGTGGAAGGAACCCACCGCCGAGCCAAATGGACCTCTCAGCTAAATAAAAAAGTATCAAAATGGTTGGACTCAGTAAGCCTGTGGTCAATCCGAACCACCCTGATAACAGCTCAATCCTCTGAGGCCCTCCTGATGGCCTACAAGGCCCCAACCCAAGAACTACATTAGCCTCTCAGCAATAGTCACAGAACTGACAGGAGATACCGAAAACACCACTCAAATACAACCCCAGCTGGTGCAATGGATCTCCTATATCACAAAAGGTTGACCTGGAAGAAAAAGGAAGCAACAAAAAAGAACTGGACACGGATTATTCAAGCAGCCAAATCCAACAACCCTGCCCTTTTCTGGAAGGCCATAGCACTCACCCATACTAGTAGTCCACCAATGAGAGACTATCACATCTCCGCAAAGACCTAGGAGACACACTTCCGAAAACTACACACACACACACCCCGTGCAACACTGGAACTGGTACAATCTAAATTTCTAAGATCAGTCCTACAAGTGCCCCAAAATGTTTCCAATGCCACGCTGCACCTAGAAACTGGACTGGTAAGAATTGAGGCTAGAGTGTGGCTTGCCACACTTAATTACTGGCTGAGACTATCCTCCTTCCTGTGTGGCCTTGCTCCCCTAACTATAAAAGATGACTTCCAAATGACTTGGAAATGAGCAGTGCTAAACAAAATAACAACCCTAGGTTTTACCCTGTAACTTTTACTTGACATGGGATATGAAAAAGCCAAAAATAAACCCACCGGACAGCATATGGAAGACATATAACACCAATCAGATCTAGCCAGATCCCCAAATTGTTTCATCAGTGAAACAAAAAGTTACCTCAATTCCCAAATGCCATATATGACCAACCTAGAAGTACCAAAACAGTGAAGGGCCTTCACTTTGGCCCGATGCCAGGCACTCTCCTTAGCTACCGAGGAAGGCCGTTTTAGGAAGGTACCGTATGAAGAGAGGAAATGCCCCTGTGGCTCAGGGCAGCTAGAAACTACTGAACATGTTTTCTTCCACTCCCAATATTATACAGACATATGAGTCAGGTTCATCCTGCCAATACTACACAAATTCCCAGGATGGACAGAGCAACTCTATACCTCTTTGCTACTTCAAGATGCAAATCCAGATGTAACATACTCAGCAGCCAAACTTTGCACTGCTATCATGGGAATTCACCGAAGAATGGTTCGGTCCACGCACCAGACCTAAACTGAAGGCTCATACCCAAGACCTGTGCCCTCTCTTGCACCCTCCCTTCTATAGTTACTTTTGCAACTGCTTGCTCTTAACCAGGGGTGCCCAAACATTTTTCAAAGAGGGCCAGATTTGATGGAAGTGAACATGCATGAGGGCCGACCAAAGTTGAGCTTTCTTTTAGGATTAAAGAGCTTTTGGGGGGATGTCCCCCCCCCCAGGTTTATTGACCTTTTTAAAGGATTTGACAGCAATAAATGAATGAACTGCCACAGGAGCCTGATAAAACCGGCCGGAGGGCCGAATTGGGCCCCAAAGCAGACTTTGAATATGCCTGCCTTAAGAACTAGCACAAAATAACCCATATATAAAACACAGTACTTGTTGCTTCTTGTTATATGTTACACACACACACACACACACACACACAACACGGTACTTGTTGGTTCTAGCTCCTGAAAGCTCTATCTTAAAAGACCTCCAACCCCTTTGCCACCATCTATTTCCCGAATTCTTCCGTTGTCCCCCTGTTGTTGTCTTTTTATAATATAGCATTCATCAAGAATACAAACAACAAGTAATGGATACCGGTCACCAGCTACAAAGCGAAATGAGGTGGAAAATAATAGCAGCATGCTAAAATTGTACTTTGGCTTCAGGATCAGTGCTACAAACTTTTCTGTTTGTTTTTTGGAGGGGGGGAGGAAAGCTGCACCCTACTTTGCTAAATTCCGACTTATCCTCGTGAGGGAGGTTATAATCCCAACGACACCAGCCCCATATTTTTTTCCACCTCTCTGACTTCCTCCTCTTATCATCGGGGGAGGCAGCCTCGCCTGCACAATAAGCGATAAAAAGAAGGGTGCTGCTGCTGCTGGGCTTTTCTTCGTGGGCTTTCTGCTGAGGGGCGGGGCGGGCAAGGCGGAGAGCGCTCTGCACATGCTCAGGAGACCCCTTAGCCCACAATAAACACCCTCCCCCCGGACCCTGAGGAGGCAGCCCAGCCTCTCTTGGCGGCTCCCCACCTGCGCCGCTCCCGGACGAGGCTCCGCCGTTCTCCTCCACAGGCATCGCACCGCCGCTTCCGACTCGCGCCGGGTTTCGAACGCCTCGCGGCGCTTCCGGCGGAGTGGGCGGGGGAGGGGGAAACCGCGCGCTTTCCAAATATCGCGAGATAAAAGCGGCGGCTTCGCGTGAAACTGCGGAAACAACAAATCCCTAGACTGGTGGCCGGCGGCAGCTACACGGGCCACACGACGAGGTCTGGCGGGCCGGATTTGGCCCGCGGGCCTTGTGTTTGACACCCGTGCTCTTAACTCTCTAGCTGATTTTAAGTCTCGCTCACACAACTCCCCTTTTTTGAGTCACTCCTTTTACCCGTTTTATCTGTTTTATTTCCTAAATTCCTGCATGTTTCTATTTTAACTTATGCTGGTCTATGACCGTAATAAAGATGATGATGGTGATAGTAGATTTCAATGGACAAGACCTTTGCTTTTTCACCTTTATTCCTGGGGCACCTGATATCACTTCCCCTTTCTCCTTTCCTTACTCTTCTAATTTCGCTAAGCCAATTTATCCATTCAGCATCTTGCAACTTCCAGATTTGGCCTTTTTCTTTTGCTAGCAGCTATAAGCTTACAAGCACTTTAACTCAGATAACTTGCAGGGCTTGATATTCAGCCACAGCCAACCTGAGCAGTGAATAACTTGCAATGAGAATTTCATTGTTGGTCATATTTATGAAATGTAAATGCATGTGTTAATGTTATTCAAACAATGAGTATACAGTACTTTCACTTACCTTTCTGAAAAAGTAAATAGTACATGAGATCCCCACCCCTGCAATTTTCTGCAGACTTCCCCTGGAAAAATAGGGTAGAAATCCTCCTTCAAGAGGTGGATTTTTTCTGCTCCAAGCCTTCACTTCTCTATGACAAAGATAGAAATGTGTAGAGGTAGTTTTCTGTTTGAAAATAGAATATACTTGGCATATAAATGTTTTTGACAATGATTTTTACTTTCTCCCCCAATTCTGTTAGGATCTCAGCAGCAAGGATATGAAGAAAGACTTGTACATAGTTGCCCATGTAATTCGGATAGGTACAGTACACTTATTGAATCTATTTTAGATTTTTATGCACAATCTTTGGGCATAGCTCATTGTGGAAATGCATTATATATATAAATAAGCTAAACCAGGCAAATCAATCAATGTAATGTTGTTGAGTACAGTGATTATGTGTGAGTGTGCATTTCCATAGGAAGTGCAACTTCAAAGACCCAGGAGTTGCACTGCTTCATAACAAATTGTAATTGCTAAACCGTCATTTCGACAGAAGTGCAGATAACAGTACTTTTTGTGTGGAGTAAGACATAGCTATTGCAGCAGGTCTGACTAGTCCAGCAGGTCAGGTTTTAATTCATAACTTGCTGTATATAAAATCTGTATATAAAATCTGTAGGACAGGGATGGCCACCTAGCAGTCCATGAGTCACAGGCCCACCTTCCCCACCAGGGGTTAGGAACCAGATATTCCCATCAGCCTCAGCCAGCATAGCCATAGGAATTGTACTCCCAACAACTTCTGGAGGACCATAGGTTCCCCCATCCTGCTTTTACCAATTGGGAGCACAACAAACTGTGCCTCTTGGACGATTGCCTGGCAGTAGTTGCTCTCATTTATTTGGATGAGTGCCTGCATGCAAACGAGTTTTATGCTGCTTTCAGTTAAGCAAGTGCTCCTGTCATCAAGAAACGAAAGGTTGCCCAAAAGGCATAATAGTATGGGGGTGGAGTCATAGTTCAGCACTACAGCACATGGTTACATGGATAAGGTTTCTCGTTCAATCCCTAGGTTTCCTAGTTAAAATGTCTGAGGTAGCAGGAAAGGTTTCTGGTGGAGGCATCAGAGGAATGTTCCCAGGAAGAGTAAATGGTACCAGACACCTTTTTCTTATATGTGCCTTCCCTGACAACATTATGATATGGCATGGGCACTCTCAGGCACTCAGGCACTCTCAGGCCCAGCTGCTGAGGTGGTTATATCTTGGCAGGATGTAGGATTTCTGATTAGTTTTTTAATAAATAAGGTAGATTTTAGAGGAATGAAAGTATAATTTCTGTATAGTCGCCACAAGAAGCTATTCACTTTTTCCTCAGCAAGACACCTGTTTTACTGTTTGGTCTGGATTTTTTTTAAAGTAACATTATCTTTATTTATAGAGTTACGTTTAGGTGTTTGAGAACTGAAGTTGAATATAATGCCAACAACTCTTTGTTTTAGGGCGCATGTTGCTAAATGATTCAAGAAAGGGTCCTTCTCATCTTCATTACCGACGTCCATATGGTTGTGCTGTATTAAGTATCATGGATGTGATTCCATCAATTTCTGAATTAAAAGAAGAAAAGGATTTTGTTCTTAAAGTTTACACGTAAGTTATTTAGTGCAGGAATAAGAGAAATATATATGTGTTGTTTGTGTTATGTCAGATACTTTGCTGGTTTATAAAACATGAGTGCCATGGCCTTAACCTAGGATGAGGAATTTTTAAAAGTAATTCAAATAGTTAAAGTGTCTTCCTATCTCTAACAGGTTATACCAACTGATTTTATACCCAAGTAAGTAGATCAGTATCCTATAGGAGCGTTAATGCATTCATTGTACTAACTCTCCTACCTTCTAATTTGTTGGCTTTGGCTAGGTGATACTAATGCACAATTCTTTAAATAACCAACGTGACTTGACACTTTTCCCATAGGTGAGCAAAGTGCAGGATAGAAAGAAAAAAAACCTGCTGTCTGATTCCCCCCCCCTCCCTGCAGAGCCTTTTTTTGCAATCGGTTTCAGTGCTGTGTTTTCCTGCTGACTGTATGTGAGCCAAGCTATTTTTAAGCTTACTCGCTGAAAGTCAACTCTGATTAGGATTTGTATGTTTCCTTTTTGTTACTGATGGTGTTGTCAGTGGCTGCCAAGCTTGGCTTTTAGAATCTGAATAAAATACTGTTCCTCAATGTAGAGCGGGTTCCCTGATAGCAAATGCAGTAATAGATGGCAAGGAAAGCAGAAATCAGCATAGAGAAAGCGGAGTGGCCCCTTATCCTACCCCCAGCACAATTCTGTAGTGGTGCCTGAAGTAAGTAAGTTAAAACCACCTTCCTCTGTGCTCCTGTGGCTATACTGTTGTGTTTAGTCATAGGAGGGTGGTTCTGCATGGGAGTTAGAAGGTGTCTTCTCAGTCTGAGATTTGCCCACAGTGCATGTCATAGGTCATAGGAATAAGCCATGAATTGACAAGCCCCAAAGTAGTAGTATATTGATTACAGATTACTGAAGGCAAACAAAATGAGGTGCCAGTCTCACAAATTATCTTTGATTGGCACAGATTAGAACTAGCAGATAGCAGATTATAGGGGTGGAGGTGATGTGGATTGGGAGGGGCATATCTGCGTTTTACTTTTAAAAAGCCATTAACACCATTGCTACTTGGAGTTTTGTCAAGCTTGGCCCTGAGAACAAAATCTGGAATTTTGAACCAGAAATTATAATCACGTATTGGGAGAAAGTAAAGCAAAGAAACAGGCATATTGTTTGTCAGTATCACAATATTTTTTATGCATGGGCTTTTGTGTGGTGAGACTTTTGACATGTTAATATAATTTAATGCCAGATTTAAATTTTGACCAGAAACCGTATTTTAGATTTTTTAAAATAATAAAAAAACCAAAATTTGCCCTTCTTGGGTTCTTTGCCTGTGGTTTTCTTGAAACAGTTGGGAATGAATGCCTCTCATTCTATGTAGGGAACAGGATTGCGCAATCAATGCAAGATTGAACCCAGTAATCCCACCCATCAGCTGATGTCACCAATGATTTCAGTTGGTCGGCAGGTGTGCTTTAGATGAAATGGCCTGGTGAGCCAATTTGGAACCCCTGGGGAGCAAAGATTGGTCTGTGGGCTGAAGGTTCCCCACCCCTGCTATAGATGATTGACCTTGCTCTACGTATATTCTAAAATGAAGTAATTGTGTATGTGATTGTGGTTTGAACCAGACGTGGTTATGACAATATTAAGTTCTTTTTTTCTATTTCACATCAATATTTTTTAAAAAATATGGTGGCATCTGTTTATGGTTTGGTGACTCAGAAGGTCAAACATTGACTTTTTGTTAGCAAATATCATTAGCAAATGTTTTTGCATGCAGAATCTGAATGCAGATATGAGTCCATCTGGAACTTCCAGTGTATCTCTAATATTAGTCTCACTGTATTTTCTAATATGAACTAATGCCGTACAAGAAATAAATTTTAGTGCTGCTGCTGAATTTCTTAAATAGCAGATTCTGGGGTGGATATGTTTATTTTATTTATTTAACGATACACCTCACTTTTGACCTCCACAGAGTGGCTTAAAGTGGCTTACAGATAAAAAGCAAATGTAAAAAACTCCAATAATACACTAATTAAAACACAATGAAATGTAGGGTTTGTAACACTCAAATCATTTCACTGAAATTCCTGGCAGCCATATCAACAACGCTTTACTAAAGCCCTGATTACATTTCACTTGGATGTATTTTTAAAAAAAGAAATCTCAAAACTCCTTCATAGTACATCAAAGTTCTTTCTGTATTCTCGCTTGTTTTCAATATGTTGCCAGACAGTTGCCAGACTCCTTTTTAGCTCAGCAGTTACCTTGTTTTGAAAATTCAGGTAGCATTACAAAAAGTAGTATTTTTTGTTTTTTTATAATCACCACCTTAGCTAGACAACCAAGTGAGTTTCAGGGTCTAGCAGTTCATCTCCCTTATCATTATTCATAGGCTACTCTGGATGCCTTAAGAAATTGTACCAGAATTCTATTTGGAGCAGCACACAGCTAAGGCAACTGGTTAATTCTCTCACTACCTAATGATCAGGTAGGCAAACTATAGCTATGTGAAATACATTGTTAAGTAGGCGACCTGAGAAATTACTATGGATTTCATGAAGATAAAAGTTTAGATATGCTTCTGGTGGTATAATACCATTAAAATCTTAAAATTCCTTTATTTTAATGGATTGACAATTGATCCAGCTTATTTTTATTTATTTTAAGCATATCTTCTTCTTCTTTGGCGATCACTTGTAGCTGAGTAAGATTGTCTTCCATGAACACGGTCTTAACAGTGAGTCCACAAGTGACTGTGGAGGCCAATTCTGGATCCACACGTCCTTCCACAGTGGGGACATAGGTTACTTGGCGTGAGCTGATCATGGTGAGGTTTTGCCAAACATGCTTGTGGTATCTACTGGTATCTGATCAACGAAGGAAGAAATCCCTCAGCTGAACAACAGGAGAGGCCATTTTTGGCAAGTCCTTTCCCGCTGCAGCCCCCTCATAACCCCCTAAATACCATTTTTTTGCACCATAACACTCACTTTTTTCCTCCTAAAAAGTAAGGGGAAATGTCTGTGCGTGTTATGGAGGGAATGCCTACGGGTGGCATGCCTACGGATTTTCCTCCTCTTAAAACTACGTGCATGTTATGGTCGGATGCGTGTTATAGAGCGAAAAATACGTAATAATAATAATAAAATTTGTATACCACTCCTCATCAGAAAATCCCAGGGCTGTTAACAACAGAAAAAAACAAAATGAGAATACAAAATACATAATAAAACAAAACCAATAACAAACAATAACCAAACAAGCCATTCTACCCCAGAATGAGGAGAAGGAGAGATAGACGCCTACTGGCCATATTTGCAGATCTCTTTGTTGAAGTGGAAAGAGCTGCCTTATACTGAGTTAGATCATTATATTTCTTTAAATAAAAATGGAATTGTCTTTCCCTGTGTCCCATGAGCTGACTTTCCAACTTTGCTTCTGTTCCTTACTCTACCCGACGAAGTAGGTTTTACTTACGAAAGTGCATGTAGAAAATTAAGCTATTAGTCTAAAAGGTGCTTATTACCCTTTATGTCAGTTATGAGGAACCTGCAGCCCTCCAGATTTTGTTGGGGCTACTAACTCTCATCATCCCTAATCATTGGTTATGCCAGTTGAGGCTGATTGGAGACCAACAATAATATGAAAAACTCAAAGTATTTGCTTTAAGTTCTCAGATAAGACCAACACAGCACCATTTTCTAGTATGGGATGTCTACCACGTTAAGAATTGGTTCACAATTGATGTGGCTGTGGGCATCCCCTTTTTCCAAGGGGAGCAAAATGAGCATGCCTAAATAAATAAATAAATAAATAAATACTGATAATTAACATCAGAGTACAGGTCTGCCATTTCTGATAGATCTGGTGACTGAATGAGGCCTGGGCAGCCCTGGAGTCTGAGAAACTTGTATTCCAGGTCTACCCCTCCATTGTTTCTTAATTAGTAGACCTGTTGTCTATATACAGATGGACCTAGCATCTAGACAATGTCTTTTTACTCACAGCTGAAATCCCCAGTTCTTTCCCAAGCTTTCTTCACACCCTCCAGCCCATAATTAATTGCACTGCTTCTACAATTAACTGAACACAAAAATGACATTTCACCCCCCAAAATATCCAACATGCCATGATAACACAAGAAGCCTAAACTTGTCATACACTACTTGAACCCCTCTTCCACCAGCAAAACAACCGTACTGGGTTACTTTGCAAGGCTAACATAATACACACTCTCTTAACCCTCGTCCTTGCAATACTGGTATAATAATGATGGACTTTTATCTGTATTGGCACTGGTAATTTTTTTAATATTTACAAACTCAGGTGGGGCAGGGGGATGACATTCTTTGTATGAATAAAGATCTGAGTTAGAAAGACCACAAACTCCTAACTTGGTTGCTACTTTCCTCCCTCCCTTTCCCCCCCTTTTAGTTAACACATTACTCCCCAGTCAAGCTAAACTAAAATTATGGATTGTTTTTTAAGAAGCACCAAACAGTTCTTTATTACGGAGGACCAGCGTAAAAAGGCTTAAAAACATACCAAGAATCTAGACAATGGGTGCTTCACTTTAGCCTTCTCTTTTTATCTACTTGGCTAGTTCTCGCTTTGCTAAATGTTAGTCATTGTTTTGAACTCATTCGTTGGCTAAAAACACTCAAATGTGGTGTCACGGGAATTGGGGTTGCTTGTGTGTAAACCTCTAGCTGTTCCAAACTGCTTAGGGGCGGTTGTGTCTTTTCCTGACTGAGCAGCTTGGGTGCTGCTGCTCAGTCGCTCGTAGAATCCGTGAGTGGGCGTCTCCTAAATTTCCTCCAGCATAAGAATTCCTTAACGGACAACCTTCACCTCGCCTCTCTGCGCGGAAGCCTTCTGCGCAGAGTGGGCGTGCCTAGTGGTGGTCCTCCACCCTCCTCACTGACTTCACTGCTAGAGTCTCGGAGCCTCTCCTCCGAGATGCTCTCTCCCTCTCCCTTCTTCCTGGTGTCACCTGGACATTCTTCCCCAGATGACGTTCTCTCTCTACCCTTACTCGTTCCCTCTCCTGCAGAGTCTGGAAACCTCCCCTCCCCCCTCTGCTCTGATGTCAGTTCCCTGACATCCGGGTACAGGCTAGTTTCTCAAAAAAAAAAAAAAGGGGGAAGAGAAGAGAATAGCTCCTGCACATTTTGCCTTACAAATTGTGTTCCACATATTCTTGAAAGTTAGATCTTTTAAAAGGAAAGCTGGGAATCTGGGGAACATTGTTAATCTGGGGGCAGGGATCGCTTTTGTGGATGCTTATGGATGTAACTGCACAAGTACACTGGTGATTCCAAAGTGTGAAGAGGGGAAGCACAGCTCCAAATATGCAATGTGCCAAGAAGCTTCAGATGCCTTTCAGTACCAGTAGTGTTTCCACGAGCTTCAAGCATATGGCACGGGAAAGACTTGTCATATCTTCTATACTGTTTAAGATTTGCATGGGTTTTTTTCCTTCTGATAATGTATTGCTGTTCAACAAAGTTGTGTTTTTTTTTTTTTAAAAAAAGGATCCAGTGTCTAGACTATGTATGTATGCATTCAGTAATAAGGTAAAGTCATAAAGTTAACACTAGACTATACTTTTTCAGGTGCAACAATGAAAATGAATGGTATCAGATCCATGAAAATATTATTCGCAAATCTAGCACCAAATATACAGCACCCAGCTCAAACTATGGTAATATTTAACTTTATTTCTATTAGAAATACATAATTTCTTTGCAGCAGATACTTTGAATCATGAAAATGTTATAAAAGCCTGTGCATTACAGAATTTTCATAAACGAAAATGAGTCATCCATGACCTTCAGCACAGCATTTTATAGTTTTACTTTGGGACTTTTCATAACATTTTGGGTAGGTGGTCTATTAATAGTTTTCCTTTCTGATATATTCTGGACTATCAATGATTTTTCATTTTCTTAAATGGAACACTCCCTAGTCCCACATATTGAAGAGAGCTGGTTCTTTTCAGGTTGGCATGTGAGTAATCCACACAGAAGTGTGTGTTCTCTTACTCAAGGCAGGGACTTGAGAAAGGTAGCCTATCTTCTTTCACGCTCCTTCAGTTTAAGTCCCTGCCTTTTCCCCAAACCAATGTGATTCTTCCTCTCCTATTTTACTTGCCCTTTTGTTCAAGTTTTCCTATCCATTAAAAAAAATATATCAAATCAAAGTGGAGGTCTGTCAGAAGATACTGGAACAGAGATCCGGTTCACATAAACCTATAAGCTGAGCCACTACAGGGGATACTACAGGGTTTGGAGGCTGCAACTGGTGCTCCTTACCATGCCAGTGCTAAAGGCAAACTAGCTGCCCACTATCCACGGAGCCAGTTTTAAGGTCGTGCTATGTACATATAAAATCCTAAATAACTCAGCTTGAAGTTACTTGAAAAACCAGAAAGGGCCCTAAAATCTTCGAAGGAAACCTAGCTGGTTTTGCCATGACCTGAAAATTATCAGTTGTTGTAACATGGAGTGCTGTCTCTCCTGAAATGTGGGCGTCCCCATTAGTATTCCACCGGTTCTACATTGAACTTAGTTGAAGGATGAACTGAAATAAAGGATGCAGCACCAACAGCTGATTTCACACGGAACAGTGTTTTTGTAACCTCAAGAATAGGGAACCTTTGGCTCTCCAGTTGCTGAACTCCCATCAGTCCCAGCCAGCAGTAGTGAGATGTGAAAATTTGAACTGGTACAAAATGTCTCAGTTTCATTTAAGTAGACTTTCTTACTTTGATTAGTTTTGATAATAAAACCACAATTCTAAAGCTAGAGGAACATGTTGAACCTTAGATGCTATAAACTTAATTTTGTTCCTGGGAAGAAAATTCAGTATACAACTTTAGATTACAAAACCACCCAATAGAGGTGACCACTAGCTTTTCACCTGCAAATCCATGCTGTGAAATCTAGTTCAGTGTAGAAGTAGTCAATAATTAAAGAATCAGAGTTCATTACAAGGTATATGGTCCCAGTGGGCCCATTTACAAATAGTAAAGGGAAATTGTTTGGGGAGAATTGCCTCTTTCTCCCATTTGTGTTAATAGCCAATTAGAGATATGTTCCATGATGAAATTTAATTTGTTTCCCTCCCCATTCAACACCCCAGTCAATATGTATAAGCCATATCTGTTTTATAGTTACCATTGCTGTTGCTTTTCAAATATTGCTAGCCGTTGTTCTTGGAATCATCATCATCATCATCATCATCAGTATGAAGTACAGTATGAAGTTCAGAAGAAAACCCACAGTTTTAACAGCTTTAAAGCAGCATTATTTTCATTGTAGTTGCACATATCAGGTACTTGGGCACATTTGCAGGAGTCTGTATTATAAAAGGCATTAAGAACAGCTAAAGGCAAATTAAGCTGTTAGCAAATTATGGCAGCAGGTTAAAAGGCACAATGAGCAAGTAAAGGGAAATCTGATGCTCTGCCGAGACTAAATAATCCATTGCTTCTCTGCTGAATGAATTTAAGAGATAATATGAAAATCAGACAAATTACTTGCATACCTTATTCTGTTCCATAATTTTTTAGCCATTTGATGGGGATTTAAATTTGTCCTGGCAGTTGTAAATGGTGGTTGCCACAGTGTCTCTGAAAGGGTTTTTTATAATAATAATAATAATAATAATAACAACAACAACAACAATAATATGTTAAAGTGCTATATTGGTAGCAGAGGAATGCAAATATTAGAATTATACAAAGATGTAGATGAAACTAGAGTTTGTCATATAAAATCAGCCCTAATGAATTCATGGGACACGGGTGGCGCTGTGGGTTAAACCACAGAGCCTAGGACTTGCCGATCAGAAGGTTGGCGGTTCGAATCCCCGCGACGGGGTGAGCTCCCGTTGCTCCTTCCCTGCTCCTGCCAACCTAGCAGTTCGAAAGCACGGCAAAGTGCAAGTAGATAAATAGGTACCGCTCTGGCGGGAAGGTAAACGGCGTTTCCGTGCGCTGCTCTGGTTTGCCAGAAGCGGCTTAGTCATGCTGGCCACATGACCCGGAAGCTGTACGCCGGCTCCCTCGGCCAAGAAAGCAAGATGAGCGCCGCAACCCCAGAGTCGGCCACGACTGGACCTAATGGTCAGGGGTCCCTTTTAATGAATTCATATTATGGAGAAAAATACCTTGGTGAACATTTCTGCCAATTTGAGCTACCCTGCTCTGTAAGTACTCCCAGTCCCCAAAAGCTTGAAATCTCTAGAGAGCAAAAAGAGTTTTACATTGGAATAGTGCAAGAGGCAAAGCAGGTGAGTTTGTGAATTTTTGCTTGAAGCTGCTTTTTACTGTTTGGCGTCTGGCTACTTGCCGGTTGGTTGGTTGGTTGGTTGGTTGGTTGGTTGGTTGTTTTTCAGCTGCTACCATGTGCTTTGGCACATGGTTGTGGTGGGCAGTTCTTCTGCCTTTCAAATGAGTCACTGAGTTAGTTGGGGGCATGGCCTGGAGTGGCACAGCTCTGTAAGTTGTCTTCCAGTCCCAGGGAGCATACAGGATGGGCAAACAGGAGCTACACAAAGGGACTTCCAGATACACACATTCAGGATGTGACAGAAAGCTTGCCAATACTCATCAAGCTCTTTGACCATCATCCTTTCCTGCCTATGAATCTACCAGAGAAGCACAACATGTGAGGTCTGAGCTGTTTGCTGCAACTCAGACCACAGAGCTCTTACAAGCCACTATTGATTTCCTGTACGAATAATTTAGAAACTTTCACCACTGTAACTAAGCCAAGTTTTACTGCCTGTGTTTTCTGACTGATGTGTGGGAAAACACATGAACCTGACCTCTGAAGAGTTTGTAAGTAAACCAGATTTTAAATTACCAAATGTGTAGTCTACTCCTATGCTAGGGGAAGAGAGGAACTTCAGAAGGAATTCAGTAGAGGATATTTTAAAGGTCTAACAGCCTATATTTCCACATATTATTTTGCTTCATATTTTGTGAATTTAAATCTCTGCTGGAGTTCTCTCACCAATGGGTACTTGCCCTAAACCTGGATCTTGGTGTCCAGGGAATTCTCATTTTATATACCTATTTTTTTCCACCAACAAAAAATACCTAAGGGACAGTCCCCAACAGCTCAATGCTCAGTGGTCATGCAAGAGGGGAGAAAAACAGGGGAGGAAGAACCAAAAGGAGTATTCTGAAAGAGGACATAGCTGACTGTCTTTAATGTTTTAATAAAACAGTTGTACTTTTTTGCAGGACTTATCATTTCTCTTCAGCTTCTTCGTGGAGAAATGGAGCAGATTCGGAGGGAGTATCCTATGATATTTAACAGAGGGGTGGCTATTACCAGAAAAATTGGTTTTCCAGATGTTATCATGCCTGGTAAGTGAATGAAAATTCTATTCATTTGTTTGCAATACTTTAACTGTGATAATTGTCACTGAAGGTAGGGCAATAGAATGAGCACTTTTATTCTCTCCCCCCCCCCCAATAATAAATTTGAGTGACAAATGTGTATTGCATGAAAGTGCTCGTTTTAGTTGTATAGCAGTACAATTTTGAACATAAATATAATAACCCCCTCTCTAATTATTCTATATAGTTTTTGTGTGGGGTTCATGATGCTTGCTACTTCATTCCTCCAGTAGTATGAGGAAAGAAGAGAGGGGTAACAGGGATAGCATAGTGCCTGAAGCAAAATGTGTGGAGTGATATGTGGCTGCTGCTACTCTGAATCTAGTGCAGTACTTTTTTCTTCTAGCTGTTACTTATATTTGCCATGACCATGCACTAGAATGCTTTAAAATGAGGAACAACTGTATTTGGACTAATGAAAAGCTCTTCTTAGACCATTTTTCCTTAAGGCAAAGTTAGGCAGCATTGTGAGAGAGCTTACCGGTGTATCAGCCAGGGTTATATTAGTTCTCTGAGCCCATGGCAGCTGTATACTTGTTTTATT
This sequence comes from Podarcis liolepis, assembly GCF_965112155.1. NCBI lineage: Eukaryota > Metazoa > Chordata > Lepidosauria > Squamata > Lacertidae > Podarcis > Podarcis liolepis. Next base: position 73,263,534 of record NC_139555.1, read on the forward strand.
AAACATCAGCTCCCCTATGCTTCATGGCAAATTACTTTTGAAACTAAGCGAGTTGACACATGAGTCAACTGTTCAAAGAAAAAGTTAAATTTCCAATGAGTTAGTGCAAGCAACTTTGCTTCATCATAAAAAACTCCCAATCCTTTCCTAGCATTTTTTCCCTTTAGGAGAAAGTCAGGTATGTTCAAAAAAATCTACATGAGGACAATATCGTCATTTGATCAACTAAAATCTCACAAAATCATGTGTAACCTTTCAAGTTCTCCAGAATACTCCCATCATGCTAGATGGTAAACAAAGCAAAAAGGAGTGAGGGCAGAGAAAGAGAAAATGTATATTTGGCTGGTAGCAAAGCCGTATGCTTTATCTTGTGAAAGAGTTAAGATAGTATGAAGGAGGAGGTAGCCCACATTCAGATGAAATTGAATTAGTTGCTATTCCAGTATCAGGTTGCACCAAGGCCTCCTGGGAAGCAAAAACAAAAAAATACAATGGTTCATTCTCTGATCAATGCAAATACAAAAACTAGAGTATTACTGTGTTCACACATAAATTTAAACCGTGTTTTAATGTTAGGAAATTGAACCACAGCTGGCCCTGTTCCCCACCTCCTCTGGCATGAGTGTGAGGAGGAATTTGGACAGTAGAAACAAGCTTAGTCTTGATTCTGGTTAGTAGGAACAAACTAAATTTAAACCCTAGTTTATGAAGCTGCCATGTTTTCACCAACCATAGCCAAGATTAATCACAGTTTAGGATTTGAACATAATGCTAAACTGTGATTAATCTAAAATTCAAACAAAAGCTTTCAATCTTGTTGTGGCTTCACCAGAGGAGGGATGGGGACGTGTACACACTCAAGAGTTGCTGTGCTTTGTCTTTGTAATACTAAACTATGTCTATGCATTATGGTTTAGCATTACATATGATTTGGATCCATGTATGTTGGTAACAACAACAACAAAAGAAGCATATGCCTTCTGAACTGTGTTCAGGATTCAAATTGCTCTACAACTTGTTCCATGCATGCAAGGGTCCTTTTGGACATTGGTTCCTTGAACAGCACCATCCCATGTTGCATAGCAAACAACTGTAAAACTAAGAGTGATTTCAAATCCAGTTTGTGACTGGGCATCGAAGATTTACTTCAAAGAAAAGGGAAACCCACCAGATAATGGCAAATTCTTAGTCTTGTTCAAAGTACCTCTTTGATCCCTGCTTGTGTCCTATGTATAAACACAAATTTCTGGTCAATCTACCCTACAAGCAAGTTTGCTTATCAAAATAGCATCTCTTCTCTTTACCACATTTGAAGTCTTATTTTGAGTGTCTGATGAAAAGCGCATGTATCATCTTTTAACTGTGAGTGATGTTGGGTTTTATTTCTCTTTCTCTTGTCTAAAGTTTCCTGGCTCTTTGTTTACTTTCCCTTCATTCTCTCCCCTTTCTTAATGGCGCAGAGATGAAGATAGTTGGGTGTAAGTTTTTGCTTTACTGTGTTCTGTCCATTTATTGCTTGCTGTTTTCCCATTCCTGCATCATACTTTTCATGGAATGCTTGAGGCTGATAAAGATTAACAAATCAACAACTTTGCAGGAAGACTATATGCTGGCATTTCTCACTTGAGGGGCTGCACAAACCCCTTTTATACAGAGTCTGGCGCATTCTGACTAAGGGGTCAGCCACACTTTGCTCATCCCACCGCTTTCCCTGTGGAAAAGCCACTGTTTACAGATGAATCGGAGCAAACCTCTATTGGGTTTTCTCTGGATTGACATTTGTTCTGATTTAGTGCTGGAAAGCACGGGACAAATGGAAAATTGCTTAGACCCTTTCTTTCTAGCCACAGGACAAGTGGAAGTGTGGGTGAAACCTAAAACTAAGTTCCTGAGTCATATTCAGAGACATGTATCTGCTCCCACCCCTATAGACATTTCTGCCCCAAGGTAGGTGCACTTCTGGAAGGGTTACTTCGGAAGTCATGCTACAAGGGCAAGGCTATGAGTCCTTCTTCAACCTCCCACTCCTCACAGATAAGTAACTTACTTAGGTATGTGGATTTGAGCATTTGTGGGACCATATTAAAGCCAGTCTGATAAAGTACAGAGATATAAGCATCCATCAAAACTTTTTCAAAATGGATGCTAGAAGAGTTTGAAATTTCTAGCCAATTGAGCCCAGGTGAGCTGTGACTCAGGAGTTATTGGGGGGGAAAGGTACCTAGGATTCTACAGCTTAATTTTCTACACAAAATTTAGAGGAGCTCACTAGCACAACAAAGAACTAAATAAGCCATCAGATCATTCTTAGATGATTGCCATTTACATTTGATAAGCACCTCTCAAAGTTCCCAAGCTACTGCTATCCCAGACAAAATAAAGGCTGGTAGCAACAGGAAATCCTCGGTCCCCTAAGATCCATCCATGTACAAAGCAGAGTTACAGAAAATCAATGCTGTTTAGTTCAAACACAAGTTTTCCATCACAGTAGCTTATGTAAAGGCGTGTGTTCCTTTCAGTCTTTATGCTCGTGTTTTTCAGACAGAACTTTGAGGAGCATTAAGTTCAAAGCAAGAGTGTTTTTTGTAGCTATACTTGCAGAAGTCACAACCTCATAGCAAGACAATTATATTCAGAGTAAATGTAGATGTGTTGGCCCACATGAAAAATTCCAAACACTGTATTAGGGCAGTGCCTTTGTTAGGTCAACCAAAATGTTATAAAATAATGTTTAAACTTTCAAGTACCCTAGAATCCTTCAGCAAGCTGGATGTTAAAAAATGAGATGGGGGGGGGGGGCAGAGACAAAAAAGACACGGACGACTTGACTAACACCAACAGCCTTTTTTCCTCCCCCACTAGTTGCATTTTCCCATCATAAAAAAAATTCTTTAAGTGCAGAATGAAAATATTGAACTTCCTTCACATTGGATTGCGTTAAAAAATCCTAATCATGTGAGATTTGATGTTGAAACAATATATTCCATCAGTTTTATAATGTATTTATTTGAAAAAGAAATGCATTAATCTCCTTATATCTCTAGTCAGCAACTAATTTTACAACTTTGTGCACACTAACTTAACACAATCAAAGAAAGCATTTTTGTCCTACCAAGACATTAGTTGCTGATGAAACAGACAGGAAAGTGCAGGAACACAATTATTTTCTTCATGCCTCATGCTGCTACCTCTGCTGCTCATATTTTTGCTTTCCACAGCAGGAAAATAAAGTAAGGTGAGGTGGGGGAGGAGAGACAGAGGGAGGTTTGAAATGAAAGATGGTCTTTTTTTGAGCTTCTCTGCTACTTCTTCTCTTTTGATTTCTAAAACAGAAAAAAAAAATCATTGGAAAGAGAAATTGAACCAAGAACTTGCTTTCCCCCTGTGCTCATCTGTCTCTTTCCCCTTTGCTTTTACAAGCATGGAAATAGGTCTGAAATGCTACAGAAAGAGACAAAGAGGCTCTCTTTCTTGTGCTCTCTGCTTTCCAAGCCTGAAAAGTCAGGTGGAAAGAGATAGCCAGGTGTGCGAGAGTGATAAATCGTTTCTCAGCACTCTGGTCCTTCTTTGCTGCAGACACAGGAGCAGACAGAATACATGCATGTCATTTCACAGTCCCCAGTCTGCTCCTCCTGTAGCCTTTTCTTGGTGGACAGAGCTATGTGTGCCACTTCGCCTGTACACTCTTAGGTCCCCTGCTGCTCTCAGGAGGACACTATCCCATTGCCAATATGTAAATAAGATTCAGCTTATTTAGGTCAGCTTCTGTACTTGAATGGGAGTGGGAGTGCAATATCGTCCTTTTCAGGAAGCAAAATGTATCGGACTGGCCCTGATACTTACCTAGAATACTCAGATGTTGCAGTTATTAATTTCACTCCTGTTTTGCAGTACGTGGTATAGAAGAAAATATAGATTTTCCTTCACATGGCAATGTGGATAAAAGCATGGATTCAAACCATTTGGGGGCTGTGTGTGCATTGCAGCATGTGACAATATCTAGGTATAGGGTCAACAGCCTCTGTGTTACTGGTTGAATGGGGAACAGAACTGAAACTGAAAGCCACTTGCGTCCCACAATACAGCGGTACCTCGGGTTACATACGCTTCAGGTTACATATGCTTCAGGTTACAGACGCCGCTAAACCAGAAATAGTGCTTCAGGTTAAGAATTTTGCTTCAGGATGGGAACAGAAATCGTGCTCCTGCGGTGCGGCAGCAGCAGGAGGCCCCATTAGCTAAAGTGGTGCTTCAGGTTAAGAACAGTTTCAGGTTAAGAACAGACCTCTGGAACAAATTAAGTACTTAACCCGAGGTACCACTGTATTGGTTGGTAGGCGTTCCTTATTTATTTGTTTATTTTAATAATGCGTAGAATACTTAATACTGCAGTTTCTAAGCAAGTGTACAATAGGGATAAAAAGGGGTGCAGCAAAAAAAAAAACCCAAACAAACAGTTACAATTAAGCATGAAATCAGGAAAAAAACTACTGGTAATTTAAAATGCCTGTTGAAATGAAGAGGTTTTTTCCAAGTGCCAGAAATTCAGTAGGGAGGTTCTCCCCCACCCCACTCACCTGGAAGGGATTTCCACAGAATTGGACCCACAATACTGAATACATAGTTCGATGAAATGTAGATGGAGATACCCCTTAAATGACAGAAAATGGTGCAGGGGAAGGAAGAGGAGAAAGAGAAAGGATGTGCAGCCTTCTGTTCCACACATCTGCTGCTGTGGTCTAATGCAGTAAAAGCTATTCCATATTCCATGTACAGGCTGCCTATGATCTCGGTTAAATTGATCTTATAAGACTACAAAGTGGGAGCCAGAGTAATGGAGCAAGAATAAAATATAACTCTTTGTAATTATTGCTAATGAAGAGTATTTTAGCTAATCTTCATGCATATAGAATCATAGAATTGTAGGATCATCTAGTTCAACCCCCCTGCAATGCAGGAATAATAATACATATACTTTTGCGGAAGAAAAATAGGAATAGATTTCATTACTAGGTTGCCTGGAGAAGCATACTACAAGTGAGGAAATTGCAGTTGTGTTATGAAAGCAAATAGTGTTTCATGTTTAAATTCATGCATTATTCCTAGCATTGTAGTAGAAAGAGTCTTCCATGTAGGGCAGAAAAAAGTCTTATTATTTCATGCTGAAACACTTTTCAGTCATATTTAAATCAACAAAGGGCTGAAATTCTGCTATATTCTGCACTTAGCTACTGCATTTCTTAGATACAGGAATCTCTTTGAATGGCTTGAAAAGTGGGTAAGCATTCCCACTGTTGCAGCCCATACAAGGTCTGCAAGCTAGGCAGGAATCCAGGAAACTTGTGAGATTGTTCATTCATTTCATTTGAGTTGAAATTTATATTATAGACAGGTATATGATGTGAGAAGTTTTCCTCTTGGTAAAGTAGTACTCAAATACTGACATTTGAGGTAACTAAATGGATAACTATATTATTTGTTATTTGTTGCCAAACGGTTCAGGGGCTAGAGATCTCTTGATGTCACTACTGCCCCCATTTACTATGTGCCTGCTCCAGGGGAAATCCAGACCTCCTGGCTGAAGGACCCTCCTGGCAATGATGCAGAGGCCTTGTGAGGCATCTTGTGTTAGGAGAAACGCCAATCATATCAGAAATTTGGCATTGCTTTTGCAGTAGAATTGTTTGATGAATATTGCTGAGCAGCCCAGCTGCTTGCAGCCCACAGGCAAGAGAAATCATAGCAGGGGCTGGATGTTTCCTATAGGTTCAGCCGTTGTTGCTCATGCTCAGGAGTGTTTTTGATAATTTATTTGTTAACCAGAGAATTTAGCAAAGCAATACGAAAAAATTACTTCCTCTCCCTCACCTTTGTCTCCTAAATGATTTACCGAATTCTCAGACTTCATAAAGCATTACTAACAGCCATCTACTTTAATGCACTGGTGTTAAAATGTTCATTTTTTATTAACTATTTATTTTCTACTTGGAATGAGTTGGATTCCCATCAGAATTGTGAATAAAACATCACTGGCTTTCACAGAATTGTCACGTTTTCTAAAAAATGTTTATTTCTTCTTGTGTAGGTGATATACGCAATGACTTGTACCTGACTTTAGAGAAAGGAGACTTTGAAAGAGGTGGGAAAAGTGTTCAGAAGAACATTGAAGTGACTATGTATGTTCTTTATGCAGATGGAGAGATTCTAAAGGTAAATAGATATAATTTTTATTAAATGTAGCATTACTTTAGTTCTGTCATTTACTTTCAGATTTTTAAAATTTGGAAAAACTGAATTTCTTCTGTTCACTTATTTGAACTTAATTATTACAGTGGTTACTTGCATGGAACTGTGCAGCAATGAAAGCAAAAAAAAAAAATCTCAATCAGGAAAAATATCTGTCTACAGATGGGTTATGATGAAAGGGCCTTTCATTGCTGCTCAGTCAATCCCATTTGTTTTCATTCCTGCACTAACACTGAGAGGACCTATTTATTTTATTTTTACCTTCCCCCCTTCCTTCCTCAAGGATCTCAGAGCAGAATACATAATTTGCTGCCATTTTATTTTCACATAGCTGAGAAATGGTAACTCATCCAAGATCATCCACTGTGTTAGTTTGATTAATGAGTTGGTTTTACTCTTCTTATTTCATTTAGTTTTATGGTAGATGTGATATATTGTAAACTGCTTTAATTGTATAGAAAGGTCACCTATAAATGTTTTAAACAAGGACAATATTATATCCTTTGTTACTTAGATGTGAACTCTCTCTTCTTTGCTACTTCGCATCCCTGGAACACTTTACACCCCAGCATCCATTGGACTCCTTCCTCTGGTGTATTGGAATGCCTAATGAAGATATCACATTTACTCTCTATCTCACTCCTTTATCATCTCCTAACCTCTCCCCTTCCTTTGTCTGTAAGCCTAATTAGATTGTAAGCTTGATGGCCTAGCCTGTGCTCCTTATTTTGTTTTATGCACAGTGCTTGATTTCTGTAGGCGTATTAGAAATAAACAATTTTAATTTTACCTGGATTTGGAACATCTAAGTAATTACTGGCCAGTTGCCAATCTCCCCTTCTTGGGCAGGGTTCATGAATGGGTGGTTGTGGGCGCTCATGCAGGAAACTGATTTTTCTAGATCTATTTCAGTTGGGTTTTAGGCCTGGATTTGGAACAGAAACTGCTTGGGTTACCCTGTATGATGACCTCTGTTGGGAGAGAGACAGGAGAAATGTGTCCCTGTTAATTCCCCTTGACTTCTCAGCAGCTTTAGATACCATCAAACATCATATACCTCTGGAGTGTCTATCCGAGCTGGGGTGGGTGGCATCACCTTGCGGTGGTTCTGCTCTTATGTGGATGGTTGTTTCCAGAGGGTGATGTTTGGGGGGTTGTTCTTCAGCCCCGTGGAGCCTTCAGTGTGGGGTTCCTCAGCATTATCCCTCATGCTGTTTAACATCTACATGAAACCACTGAGTGGGGTCATCTGGACTTTTTGAGTACACTCAGCAATATACTGATGACACACAGCTCTGCTTCTCCTTTTCATCTGCAGTTGTGGCAGTGAATGTGCTGGAACATTGTCTTGCCTTGGTCATGGATGAGAGCCAATAAACTGGAGCTCAGTCCAGATAAGACCAAGGCACTGTTAGTGGGTTGGAAGATGGGAAGTTGCTTGCTCTTGATGGAGTTACACTGACTCTGAAGCAGTAGATATGTGGCTTGGGGGTCCTTCTGGACCTATTACTGTCGCTTGAGGCTCAGTTGGCCTCAGTGGGGCAGAGTGAGTTCCATCAACTTCAACTGGTGGCCCAGCTGCACCACTATTTGGACAGGGACAGCCCAATTTCTGTCATTTATGCTCTGACAACCTCTTAGTTAGATTACTGCAACACGTTATATGTGGGGCTACCTCTGAAGACAATGTGGAAACTTCATTTGGCGCAGAAGTCAGTGGCCAGGCTGCTCATTGGAGCATATTAACGTCAGTCCTGGCCTGACTGCACTGGCTGCTGATTAGTTTCCAGGCCCAATTCAAAGTGCTGTTTTTGACCTATAAAGCCTTAAATGGCTTATACCTCAAGGACCACCTCTCCCCATGCTAGTGGCTGCCCACCTGTGGAACACGCTCCCCAGAGATGCTCGCTTAGCACCTTTGTTATGTATCTTTAGGCACCAGGCAAAAACATTCCTCTTCTCCCAGGTCTTTGGCTAAGTAAACAATCTATGGCCTTTTAAACTGAGTGGAGTTTTTGTTTTGTTTTGTTTGCTATTAAGTTAAAACATCATTGACAAAGTCCTGGTGCTTTGTAGTAATTCAGAGTAGGGAGTTAGTTGCTGGTTGTTTTTTTAGGTGATAATTATTCACCTGAAACTTACTTCTTTCTGCTAATTAGAAAAAATAAGACAGACTATTCTAAGGATTCCCTCTTTTCACTCACAGAAGCTTGAATGGCTAGTGATCAAAGAGGCAGAAAATTCCTAGGAGTTCAGAATCATACCTGAACTCTGTATCTCTCAAAATAAGAAATGACTTATTTAATAAGAAAAGGCACTTATTATATGAGAAACATCATTAGCACTCCCTCCCTAGTTGCTGCTCAGATTTTCTCCTCCTCCTCCTTAAAAATCTAGACTCCTCCCTTCTTGAGTTTCTAGAGTTCCATATTTCAAAGTTTTGCATCTGTCCGTCACATTGTTTAGCAGCTGGATATGAATTGGACTGATTACAGTATGCTGTGTTTCTGCATCCTTAACATGATACTTCCTTGGTGTTATTGTGTATCTTTTGCAATGTGATATTCTTTAATTCTTATTCTGTATTCTTTTTCATTTCCCCCCCAGGACTGCATCAGTTTAGGCTCGGGAGAGCCAAGTAGGAGTCTATATCATTCCTTTGTCCTCTATCACAGCAACAGCCCTCGTTGGGGAGAAGTCATCAAACTTCCCATTCCCATAGACAGGTTCCGTGGTTCTCACCTCCGTTTTGAGTTCAGGCACTGTTCCAGTGAGTGCAACATGGTTCTCCGCCTGGAAGATACCTAATTTTCATAGGCTGGTTTTCTTCTGTAGATTATTTCTGTGCTGATTTTGCAAAGGATTGGGAGAATGTAATAGCTTGAAAACATATGGTGGTTAGGGCATGTTCTCATTACCATTTCAGTCATTGATAGCTGCAGTAAAAATAACTGCAACAACCTCTAACAAGGCAGTTATTTGGGATAATTTGTAGCAATGTCAGATCCTGAACTGGCTAATAGATAAACCCCTCATCATGTGTTGAGGGCTGGAAGATGTGTTAACAAATTAGTTATTACAGATTAAGCAAAAAATGGAATTTGGGCTCTGAAGAAACATATATATTCTGTTTTAGTTCCCTTTCTGAGTTTGTCTAGGAGCATCTTTTTTGAGGTCCATTCCAAAGTAAATGGTCTTTCTTTGTTTGTTACTTGGAGCTTTGTTTCTTTTAGCAAAATACATGGCTTACACTCTTCCTTTGTGATAGGGATATTGATTTTTACATCTTCTCCTAATGCTGAAAGGCATAGTCACAAAAAATCAGTGTAGAAGTCACTAGCCTAGTTCCCATGTCAGAAGTTGGGGTTGTGCTTTGTTTTGCTCCAAGGAAACCATGATCTGCTGTTGGCTTCCTTGTTGTGATTTGTTTGAGCTAAACAAGCTGCATTTCCTGGTTAAGACATAATGTTAAGCCAGGGGTTGTGTTTTGTTTCTTCCCTAAGGGGACTTACTTCTGAGTAGATATATATAGAGGTACAGTGTTGCAACAGTGGGAAGGGGTTGCCATAAGCCTGACTAGGAAAAAATGGCCTGGCAAGAAGGGAAGAGAATGCGGGAAAGGGTTCAGCACCCCTTCTCCATATCTCTATTGAACTTGCTTTTCCCCAACTTTATAACCTGCATTTGAAGACATAGGTCTGTAACTGTTATGTCTGATATAGAATATTTTATGACTGTAGAAAGCACAATCAGAATTATGAAAATGCAAAATAGGCATCATGGAAAACCTTTCCTCTATCTATTATAAGTTACAGGGACAGGCTAAAATTCTAATTTGGTAGTTGCTAGAATTCATGTAAACATTTTGTTTCTTGTTGCAGCAAAAGATAAAGGTGAAAAGAAGCTTTTTGGCTTTGCATTTACACCACTAATGAGAGATGATGGCACCACCCTTTCTGATGATATTCATGAGCTTTATGTTTATAAGGTATGATAGTTCCTCACTCTTCATATATTATAGGTCTACCATCAAGTCATTTCACTGTTCACTGTTGTAGAGTAAATCTATAATGGTCCAGATCTGCTAAAATAAGTGTTTGTACGGATCTTGATTTGTCTGTTACAGTACATTACAAATTGTGAGATACTGCGAGCAGATAGACCTTCACAAGCATCTTAACCTTCTCACTCTTTCTTTAGAATACCCTCCCCACCTCTCTTCTTCCTCCTCCTTCTTCCTCTTCTTCTCTTCCTTATGTTTTTATACTTGTATCCTGCTTTATATTTGGGGTCAGGATAGATGTCATGCATGATTACAGTCTTGAATTTTGCTTGGGGGGGCGGGGCGGGACACCCCAGTTCCTGAAAGGTCCACAGTGTTACTTAATTTTATTTTATTTCATTTGGGTATAGTTTTTTAAAATAAAAAGTTAAACTTACTAATTATGCAAAATTATCATGGAAAATGTTCCCTCTCTTGCACAACACTAAGACCATCCTGGGACAACATTGTAACAGGGTGAAAAAATGAGTCCCCCCCCCTCCCCTCCAAAGACTGCATGCCTTCCTGTGCCCATATCTAGTCCTTGAGGAGGGTGGCTAATGAGTGGAGACACCGGGTGCAACAGGAATGGGTCCTTCTGAGCTCCTGAGTCCGCAATCAGGGCCCTTACTGCTGCCGCCAGTCATGCTTAGCAGATCCCTTGGGATAACTCAGGAGCCCCTATGGGGTCTGCAGCCCACAGATTGGAAACCACTGGAATAAGGTGTTCTACAGAGGCTTATAAACAGCACAACCCATCAGCTCGACTGAAAATTAATATCTGGATATAAATAGAGGTTATGTTTAGAAGCCTTGAGAAGCAAGCTGCTAATAAAATCTATTCTGCTGTAGTAATCATGTTTAGCACAGGGATGTATTATTTTATACTTTATATATACTCCTAACAGAGGTGTTTTATTTTTACCCGGTATAATCGAGCTATTTAAAAGGAAGTTAATTGAAATGGAAGGTGCATGTAGCTTTTTAATTATTACAAAACTTTTGTAGTAGTCTCCAACTCCCATCAATCCCAGCCTGCATGCCAAATGATCAGAGATTATAGGAGTTATTAAAAATATCTAGAGGGCACTAAACTGAGGAAATTTGATCTATCTGAACTGGTAGAAAGCTGTTTTCTAAAGTGTGTGCTGTTTGAATGAGTAGCATACATATTCCGAATACAGAATGTCTGCATGCCTAGAATCCACATAAAGTCCTCCATATTCTGTTTAGAGGCACAGCAATACATGGAGTAAAGCATATATAATTTTCCAGCTAAAGCAGATGTCCTTTTTTATGTCTACAGTGTGATGAAAACAGCACATTCAATAACCATGCCCTCTACCTGGGTCTTCCATGCTGCAAAGAGGACTATAATGGCTGTCCCAACATTCCTTCAAGCCTGATTTTCCAGCGCAGCACCAAAGAGTCATTTGCAATCTCTACTCAGCTCTCTTCTACCAAACTCACCCAGAATGGTACAGCGGTTTTCATTGCAAGAAATCATAGGATGCAAAAAAGATAGAGGGGGGTGCTTTGTATATTTCATTGAAATAATGCAATGCATGGTCCTTTGGGGGGGGGCTGTTGGCTTGCTTTTGTTACTATTACATATTTTCTGTTTTTAGTCTTGTACTTTTTATGTTGCGAGTCACCCCGAGATCTACGGATGAAGGGCGATATGCCACTTTAATAAATAAATAATTGCAATATTTGCTATATATTCACATAGAAAGGGGTCTTTGAGTGCAGTGCCAGATTTAGGGGTGGCGTGGGTGGTTCTCTTGCACATGGCGCCAAGCTGAGGGGACGGAAAATAGTGCACTTCAGAGCATGTGCAGAACAGAAGGTGAAAGGAGGGAGGGTGCTCTATCAATCTCTGCTCCAAAAGCAATCATTGTGAAAATAAGAAATCGGAGGGAGGTATTTTAGTCCTCGCTCATATTGCCAAAGTCCATCTCTGCTGAGTGGCTGTAGCTGCCAACAGTATGTATCTGATTTGGAAATGCTGCTTTTCGGGGTGAGGTGTGTGTCTTATGCACGTAGTAATGAAATACAAGGTAAAAGGTAATTTCAATTATTATTATTTTTTAAAAAAAACTTTTGCTGTGGTTAACCTCTCCAAGTTAAGTCACAGTTGTGGCACAGCAGTATGGTGTAATGGTTAGAGTGTTGGACCTTGGAGAGCAGGGTTTGACGCCTCACTTAGCCATAAAGCTCACCTTGGCCAGTCACCATCTCTCAGCCTAATCTATCTCACAGGGTTGTCTTCAGGATCAAATGGAGAGGAGGAGAACCATGTACACCACCTTGAGATTCTTGGAAAATAAAGGTGGTATATAAATGTAATAAATAATGTTAATGATAAAATAAAATTTTAAATAAAGTTCTAATTTTTAAAAAGCCAAATTATTAGAAAAATCTAATTAGATTAGGAACCTCAGTACCAGAGGTCAAATCCGGCTCTCCAATCCTCTTATCCCACCCTCTCCAAGCCATGCCCCTCACTGGTCCTGCTCTAAACCTCCCATGAGTGCTTTTATTTGGCTGGCTGGAATACGTACCTGGTCTGTGATAAGGCCGCTTGCTTACCTGGATGGAGAGACACGTACGTGTGTGTGTGTGAGAGAGAGAGAGAGAGAGAGAGAGTTTGTGACTTTTGCATGGCTGGAATGTAGTCTACTGTACAATAAGAGAGACATTTATTGCTCCACCCACTTTTCCCTGTGGTCCTGTCCACCATTGACCTCTGGCCTGCAGAAGGTTACTCACAATGGAAGGTGACTCTCAGGCTAAAAAAAGTTCCCACCACCTTAGACTGGTGGTTCCCAACTGGTGGTCTGTGGACCACAGAGGGTCCACATAACCCACTCAGGGGATCAGTGGCATCATTCACAGAGCAAAAAGTACCATAGCAATATCAATTTTTTCAGAAGTAGGGGGGTCCATGTCTTGGCTTTTGAAAAACAGGTGTCCACAATACTTAGCTAATTGGGAACCACTGCCTTAGAGCAATCTACCATATGCATATTTGTACAAAGTTATATTGATATGTCTGCCGCCAGTGCAAAAGAAGCTGCCCTTTCCATAATCAGACTCTCCATTTGCTAATAAAAACTTGGGGGAGGGAGGTGTTTTGAGGGTGAATTTGACCAGTAGTCAAAGTTAATAGAAATGGAGGGGGAAAGCTGAAATCTCATATCTTAATGAGTGGCACAGTTAAATAGATGAGGAGGAATATATATAAATCTACAGCATTGGGCCAGATCCTGATCTCCAATACCCTTCACAGGACAAATTTGGCAGGTGGTAGTGAGGCTGCCCACGTGTCAGTCACGTGATGTAACATTGATATCAGGTGATGATTGCCAGGACTTCAAAGCACCATGCAGGCCTTGTAAAGAGCGTTGTGTGGTGCTTTGAAGGGCCCACTGCCCAGCAGGCTCTTAAAATCACCACCTGTCAGCTGTTGTGTGGTAACTGCAAGCCTCCTTTCTGCAGGGTTTACAATATTTTAGAGTGTACAAATAATTACTTGAATTATGATGAATGTTTTTATAAAAGCCACCAATAACTGCTGGGGGTGGTTTTTTGAAATCACAGGTGAGGAAAAGCATGCATTTTGGGCAAAGCATTGAGATCAGAAAGAGGTTTCAGGAGACCTGGATAGAAGAGAAATGATTCTGCTGAGTAAAATCCCATCTCAATTGATTTTTAAACTTGGCAATCATTGTTTTGTTTTTGTTTTTTAATTAAGACAATACACTGAGGAAAAGCCAAAGGAATTCATTAAACGAGCTGTCTGCTGTAGCCAGCATTCCCATTTTGGGAACTAAAAGCTTGCTCCTGCAGACAGCTTCAGCAGCCTCCCTTCCACCATCTCTTGATTTTTGATCAAATAACTAAAGCTAAAGAAAACTATCTTGATTTTTGATCAAATAACTAAAGCTAAAGAAAACTATCTTGATTTTTGATCAAATAACTAAGACCTCAGTTTCCCTTCCAACTCTACAATTCTATGACTTGGAAGAAACATTTTGCATGTCCCCCCCCCCTTTTTTTTAGCATATATTGCTTGTCAGAACTAACTTCCTGATATTTTTGTTTGGCATAGTGTAGAACATTTTAAAAGAACATAGTGTAGAACATTTTAAAAGATGAAGAATAAAATTACTTAATTGTCCAAGATGTATTGTTTTGTGGTGATATGATTGCTATACTTATGCATTTATGCAATCAAATCCTAAGCGTGTTCACTAAGCATGTCTTACTGTGCTGAATTTGAATGTGATTTTCTCCCAAGTAAGCATGTATAGGATTAGAACACTAAATCTTACCGATTTATAAATTTGCTCTCTGAAAATAATTTTTAACCATTGTCAGTTGTTCACAGATATCTGATAATTCTACTTATGCCAATTTTCCTCTGTAATTAGTGTGTTTAGTATGTTATACTTTGTGTTTCTATATTTATTCTTTCAATTATTTACAGTGGATCTACTTGCTCTCTTGAAATGGAAGGCTTATCCAGATCGTGTTATGGATATCTTAGGAAGACTGAGGCATGTCAGTGGTGAAGAAATTGTTAAGGTGCTGTGTCCCCTCCAGGTTGTTATTAATGTGCAGCTATTGTGACAATTAGTACAAGTCTTTGAGGAAGAAAGCCTCTGCTTTACTTGCTCTGTCTTCGATCAGTAGGTGAAATCAAGGTGTGATTATCTTAAGCACAAACCTAAGAAGTGCTGAGTTAGCAACGTATCATTGGTTCATGGGACCAGTTTTGCAACCAGGTGGTAGGGAGAATGTGATGTTGCTACAGAGCTGCATCTCCTCCTCCTCCCTTTTCTGGCAACATCTAGAAATGTATAATGTGTGACATTTCGCCATACTCTTAGGTTTGAATCCAACACTGCATAACAGGGCTTATATTTCTTCTCTTCCCTGATGCAGCCCCCGCCCACTCCTAAATGTGCTCCAGAGGGTCTCCCCACACTTAGCTATGGTTTGAGGGTGTGCAAGAAGCTGTAGGGAGGAAGAGGAGGGGGAATTTTCATTGTGCAAGTGGACCTCTGCGAGAGCTAGGAACCATTACAATTTACTGATAATCTTGGAATAACCAGTGATGTATTTTCAATAAAAGGACACATTCTACTCATGTAAAAACACGCTGATTCCTGGACTGTCCGCAGGCTGGATTGAGAAGGTGATTGGGCAAGATCCAGCCCCCAGGCCTTAGTTTGTTTACCCATAACCTAGGTGATACTCATTGATTTCAGTGTGCCTACTCTATGACTTGGTTGGCAACCCACCCTATGTCTCAGTAATTTTACTCTGGAGAACTAGGAGCAGTCTTGAATCTCTCTTTCTTACACGTTATAAATGGTGTGTTTTTGTAGAATTGTTTACCAGGAGAAGTCATTTGAATGTTTGTGCCTTTCCAGTTCTTGCAGGATATCTTGGACACATTATTTGTGATTTTGGATGACAACACCGAAAAATATGGACTGCTGGTCTTTCAGTCTCTTGTAAGCATAGCACACTTCTGAGAGATGAACAGTTTTGACTTCCCTTTATCCATTATTTTTATGACCTTTGTAAGCTTTGGTGATCTGTGTCCTTAGGTGTGGTTTTGTCTCTCTCTTCTGCAGGTGTTCATCATCAATCTCCTGCGTGACAGCAAATATTTTCATTTTCGACCTGTAATGGACACTTACATCCAAAAGCACTTTGCAGGAGCGCTGGCCTACAAGTAGGTTCTATTTTACCACAATTGTACATTAGAGTGTCACTTCAGATGAGATAGATAGCAACAGTTCTAATTTATTGTTTAGTAGAACATCCAGTAGTACGAAGCAATCTTACTGAATAAATGTTTGTGGCATAAAACAAGAAACAAAATACTCTTTTTCAATTAAAAAAATTGGATGACAGTCCTAAATGGGGATGTTCTCCCTCTGAGTCTTCTGAGAGGGAACATGCCAAAAGAGTTTAAGGAAATTGGGCGGGGTCAAACAGGACCTTTTCTTAATTAGACTCTGTTTTTATGCTTTAGCTAAAACATCTTGCAGCTTTTTTGTGGACGAAAAGATTTTTCCATCAGTTAACCATCCTTATAATCACTTAGTTTTACTCTGGAAGAGCACTATTTACAGACAGTCAAGCTCGTTTTTCAGAAAAAAAGATAAACTGAGGCCAGTCGATTTCTCTCAAGATTACAAAAACTCTGGAGAAATGTAAAGCAGTGTTTTTGTTTCATTTTAAAGCAAAATAGTTTTGTGACTAGTATCTGCTGTAATCTCCATGCCTAATCTCTTTTTGTCTGTCTCCATCATTGTTAAACATGGAAGAGTAATTATTTTGGGTCACCAAGAATATATTTCTATATCCCACTTAATTATATGTGCTAAAAATATCAATAGACCGAACTATGATATAAAACCTAACTTAATTTATTACTAGCAAATGGTATTTAAAAACATCTTTAGATGTGAGCATGGCTGGGGTTGGAAATGTATCAGTATTTCGTGTTTTTACTCAGAGAACTTATTCGGTGTTTGAAGTGGTACATGGACCGATCAGCAGAACTTGTACGGCAGGACCATATTCAGGAGGCAATGCGGGTATGTTTTCTATAGAAATGCCGTCTGTTTAAAATGACTCTTACATTGAAGAGTTTTCTGTTGTGCAGAGAGCTCTGTCTTGAATAGGTTTTTGTTACTGATTATCTAGGGAAGAAATGAATCCTTTTGTCCTGTTCAGATTATAATTTTAGAGTAAAACTTATCTCCTTGAGTTTGAGAATGCACATAATTGATTGTACATCTTTTGAACTTGACAATAAAAACCCCATGAAGAAAGAATGACTGAAAATCTGTCTCGAAAGATCTTTGAAATCTTTGAGAGAAATAAATATTAATTATATGTATTCTAAATGTGCACTGCTTGTTCATTAAAAGTAGGTTTTGTTGAAATGGCTACTTGCGTTAAGCATACTGGTGTTGATGAAATGACTGGCAAAAAATATATATGTCAAAATGGTCAACTGTTACTTAATTTTGAAGGCAGTTCGTTTTTAAGACACATATTGGTCAAAAACCTACATACTACAAGAAAGGATACCAAGCCTAACAATACTATAGATTCAGTAGGCTATTGCAGCAATGGGGGGGGGGAGTCTCTTCTTTCCTCTGATGCAAGTTCGTGGAGAGATCATTCTCAATTGCATGGGGAAGAAAGGAAGGGTTCACCCCTACTAAAGGCAGGTGGGGAAAACATCACACATACCACAGCAAGGACTATGTGGGCTTCTCAAGCTTGGGCTGCAGTGGAGAAATTTCTCCTATGCCCATCACTGATAAATGCCTGTATAGGTGCGTGGTATATGCATATGGGACGCGGGTGGCGCTGTGGGTTAAACCACAGAGCCTAGGACTTGCTGATCAGAAGGTCGGCGGTACGAATCCCCGCGACGGGGTGAGCTCCCGTTGCTCGGTCCCTGCTCCTGCCAACCTAGCAGTTGGAAAGCACATCAAAGTGCAAGTAGATAAATAGGTAGCGCTCCGGCGGGAAGGTAAACGGCTTTTCCATGCACTGCTCTGGTTCGCCAGAAGCGGCTTAGTCATGCTGGCCACATGACCCAGAAGCTGTACACCAGCTCCCTCGGCCAATAAAGCGAGATGAGCACCGCAACCCAAGAGTCGGCCACGACTGGACCTAATGGTCAGGGGTCCCTTTACCTTTACCTTATATGCATGTAAGAGCCTGCACTTTGGCCACCATTACTGCAACCAGGCTGAAGAAGGTTAGACACTCCTGCTTTTAAAGCCTATATGACTTGAAACTAGGCTATCCAAGGGACTGCATTTTCCTATATAAATCTTGATTTGTTACTAAGATTTTAATCAGAGGCTGCTCTTTGGGGCTCCTTATCATCTGTGGTGAGGTTGTGGTTAACCTGTTAAAGGGCTTTCTCCACTGTTGTGGCCCAACTTTGGAACGTCCCCCCTTGCCCTCTGCCTCATAAGGTTTGCTGGTACTGAACCTAAATTATCTGGTGTCGGTATAAAATATTTTAATTGCCCAGGCCTTTTAGAGTGTTCGTATGGGTGTTTGATATTGTTTTGGGGGTTTTTGTTTTATTTTTGCTGCTTTGTTTTTGTTTTTGGTGGGCAGTGAAAACTAACTTTTTAAAGTAACTTTTTTCTTTACAGGTTTTAACTAATGAAATACATATCCAATTTTTGAAAATGAAGAATTATTAATAATATATCTAATTTTTCCCTCTCTGGCTCTTTCTAAGCTCCTTTTCTTTTTCTCTTGTTGTACTGATTCACTTCCTACTCCTTAAGGCCTTGGAATATCTTTTCAAGTTTATTGTGCAGTCTCGGATCCTTTACTCCAGAGCAACTTGTGGAATGGAAGAGGAACAGTTCAGAGCCAGCATCCAAGAGCTTTTCCAGTCAATCAGATTTGTGCTTAGTCTGGACAGCAGGAGCTCAGAGACTCTCCTCTTTACACAGGTTGGAAATATTCAGTGCTTCTGTTAAACTCTGTGTGTGAAACAGGCAAATAGTTTGTGCATGTGGGTGCAGTTGTTGCAAGCTTTGCTCAGGTAATAGCCTTACTTGTAAATTGTACTGGAACCCTTTTATGAAGTAGATCTGCACCAGTTCAGAGATGGAGAGCTGCTACCTTGCATTAAAGTATGTAGGGGCAAGCAGGCATTTTAATTCCCTTTGGTGTTTGATTTAATGCCTTGCTTGTAAGAAAGTTTCAGAATTGGCATGAAGGGAGTGTAATCAATAATGACAAAAGCAGTAGTAGTTCAGACTGAAGCTATTCGTTATAGTAACTGCTATTGGAAAGTTGTACATTGCATGATAATTATAAACCCATAAAATCATCCTCTGTCTAAACATCCTTTGTCTATAATATTTGTTACATATTATTACTGAGTATCAGATTATTCTATCCTTGCTTTAAACTAGCAGCACATTATGTAGTTCAGCTTCTTATGGTGTACTGCTAAATTGTTATGATCCGAGGCACTACATGTGTAGTAAACCTATTGTAACAAGTATCTGCATACTATAGCAGGTGTAGCTTAGTGTACATATATCATTCATTCCTTAGGAGAGGGGTTATTTCAACAATGGGAAGGTGTTGTTTGCAACAACAGCAGTTTTGCTAGTTAACAACCAGCATTCGTAAAAATACTAATACAACAGAAATAACTATACAAAACAACTGCCTTGCGGAATAATCTGTAATTTCATCACTTTTTTGAGATTAATCACATACCGGTAGTTACTTTAACAATTTAACAATCATTTAAAAAACAAAAACAAAAAACCCATAGCATTAAGATATGCCTATTTTTCTATTGGGTTTAAAATATAGTATATATATGTGTGTGTGTGTGTGTGTGTGTGTGTGTGTGTGTGTGTGTGTATACACACACACACATACACACATATATTCTACAGTCTTATATCAACTGTCCACTTTTTACCACATGTTGAGACATAATACTAGTCAAGTAGGTAAGTCCTATTAATGTTTTGTCTTCAGCAAATATTTCTCTATAGAAATACCACCAAGCTGTGATGGTTGTCACAGCAATAGTGCTCACAATTGAAACATCTGAGCAATGAAACAATGGCATGGTGGTCCCTAGGTTGTGAAATGACTTCTTCTCAGAGGTGCATCTTGCACCATCATTGTACATTTTCCAGCAATTGGGCAAGACACACCCCTTTTCCCAGACCTTTGTTTGAATCTATCTATGTTTTCCCTCCTCCTGCAATATGAATCTGTGCCACTCTTTTATTACTCTGATATTGGCTGTCTTTGTAGTTTTTTATTATTTTAATTGTACTTATTTTAATTGTGTATTTCTGTAAGCTGCCCTGGGACCATTTGGCGAAGGGTGGGCTGTAAGTGAAAATGATGATGGAACTCTGTGAGAAAACGCTTCTTGAGGATCTTTGGTAACTCCCACTTTAGCCATGTGCTTGAATCACATGCTCATTAACATGACCAAGACGAGTCTAATTGCTGTATATTTGTTATTTTATGCTTTGAAGCCATTGAGAAGGGACAACTCTTGATGGCGCTGGTCTCTGCCAACTCTGCCTTTTTCACCAGTTACACATTGATACGTGAGGAGGTTATATATTCATGAAACTTGACCTGTTTAAATACTTCAAAAGTTTACTTTTTTGTTTCCCACTTGCCACTGTGTTGCCCTTTGACCCTAACTGCCCCATAGGCCCCTCAGCCTGGAGGACAGGTGAGCGGAGCAGGGACATGTACCCCACAAAAATGTGGTGGTACTTCAAGGCCGTCGTTTAATTCTGTAAGTAGTTAACCCCATATCCTGCGCAACCTTTCATCATGGATGTACCCAGTGACTGTTGTCCCCCACCCAATCCATTTCTCTGCACTTAGAACTCAAATACACTGCACAGTTCAATGTTTGCAACTACCAGGTGGTTTTCACAGCACTGGAAATTTAATATAAAGGGCACTAAACTGTCTGCATGAATCAGCTTGATTGTGAGAACCAGTGATTAGAGAGAAGATAACGGTTCAGCTATTATAGGTTACTGGACATCATCTCATGGTACAAAGAGTGTCTAATAGTGGCATGGGCATGAAAAGTCGTAATAACAAAAATCGTTATTGGAAGACCAGAAAAGTTGAATCTTGGTTATACTTTATTCTCAGTGATAATTAAATATTAATTTAGTCACAAGAAACAGTAACAAAGGGGGAATCAATTTTGGACTGGACTCTCCTTCTCCCCCTGCATTATATTAAGATTTCCTTTGGTGTTGGAACCATACCGCAGTGTGTTCTCTCTAATTACAGTTCTTCTGGTGCTCCAATTTCTGAATACATAAACCACTAAAGATAATGCCTTTTGCTCATGAATATGAATTTGATTTTGCATACGTTATACTATATGCACTTAATAAGTCAAGGGATTGACTACTTCCTACAATATTTAGTTGTTATCTAGTTGCATTATTTTGGTTATGTTTTTGCGTTTCTTCTGCATTTAGGTCATTTTGAAATAATAAATGGAACGAAAAATATTATGAAATGTTATAAATAATCAAAACCTTAGCAGAAGTCTGTGCCCATCTTTCAGCTCAACTTCCTTGAAATGTTTGAAATATTATGTACAGTGGACGCTCGGGTTGCAAACCTGATTCATGCGGGATGCAGGTTTGCAACCCGCGTCTGCACACGCGCGGGTTGCGATTTGGCGCTTCTGTGCATGTGCGACCGCCGAAACCCGGAAGTAACCCATTCCAGTACTTCTGGGTTTTGGTGGTCCGCAACCCGAAAAGACACAACCCGAAGTGGCTGTAACTCGAGGTATGACTGTACATCCTTGTTAGTTAAACAAGCCAAAGTTGAGATGAGGGGGAAGTGAAAGTAAACATTGGCAAAGTCCTTTTCCTGTCTGTGTACGAGGAGGGAAAGGAAGGGCTGGTATGTGCCAGCCTATGGCTTCAGTCAGTCTTTTAATTCATTTCTCCAGATTTGTAAACTGCCCTTCATCATGTCAACATGATCCTAGGATCGTTTCCAACAATACACAAATATAGAATGAGCAAAAATTATAAACAAACTAGCAGCCTTGTACCTGGCATCGCTTGAAAATCTTAAGAAACCAACAAATCAGTGCAGTTTTGAAAGGGTCAGTGTGCCATCTTGTTTAAAATGATATGCTTTGCCTTGGGTCTCAGAAACCATCATGCAAAATATGGTTGTCACATATTAAGAGGTGTCCAAATGCATAGTAAGCAAACAACTTTGCAAAATAGTAGATGTTAGAAAAGCCTAATGAATAAAATAGTATTAGAACAACAGCATAAGACCATACAACTAGTAGTTTGGCTACTAGTGTGGGTTAGCTTCAAAAGACCAGGAGAAGAAAAATGTTTTTACCTTCCAACAAAAGCCCATCAGAGTTCTAGGTGATTAAGAGCTTTCAGTACTAATACTAAAACACTGAATTAGACCAGTAGAATATAGGCAGCCAGCACAGATCCTGCAAAATTGGGGTTATATGACTGTGTGCAGAATTACCAGCCCACAATCAGATGAAGTAATTTTTCACTAGCTGCAGCCTCCAGAGTGCCTTCAAAGGAAGCACAATGTACATTTCAGTAGTCTAAACATGAGATTAGAAGAGCTTGGATCCCCATGGCAAGGCTTTCCCAATTTAGAAATGGCTTGTCGCTGGGACACCAGCTGAAGCTTGCAGCAGGGAGCCCTTGCCTCAAATGACAACGAGTACCTGTGGACTTTTGATCTGTTCCTTCAGGGGGTGTGCAACTCTATTTAGACCAGGAGTGCCTTCATCTTGGCAGGATTTAGCTTCAGTTTGTTCTCTTATTTTAACAATATAATTTGTGAATGTATTGTAGGACTCTTATACATTCCAAGGTATAAGAAATTATAGAATAAAATGATTATTCAGATAGGGATGTAGGATGCAAGGTGAAATGGAAGTTTGCATTTATTTATCTTCATTTCATTTTGGATAACCTTATACAATTCTTTTTGGATTACTTAATATTGATTCCTTTTTAATTTTCCATAATTGCTTTTTCACGTGTGTATAACAGAGAAATGTATTATATATGAAGATAAACCTTAAAGTGGGGTTGGATCAGTAGGCTTGGAACAGGTCATTATTTCTCAAACTAACTTTATTTCACAGGGTTGTCGTGGGTGTGTAAATGCTGGTGCTCTGAGCCCTTTGGCAGAAGGGCTGGGTACACATTAAAAAAACTAGGAATGTCAACTAATTAAAGAACTGCTCATCAAATGAATGATTGCCTTAACTGATTCATTCATTAATTTAATTGAATGTATTAAATAAATGTGTATATTATTTTACCTAAATCTAACTTTTTTCAGAGAACTTAAAATTATTGGAATAAAATGCGATCATTGATATTTTCTTTTAATTCTCTGTTATACCAATATGCCACTATTAAAATGGTCTCAATAAATAAAAAAGTATGTCCTTAACTTCCTCCCTCAGTGATTATTAGTTGATTAAGCTGCAGAGTAAGATGTGTTTATTCAATCTAGTGATTGAACAAGCTATAGCTTGCAGCAGCAAATAAATAAATGTGATCCCCTGACTGCTGTTCTTTGAGAAGAAGTAATTTATAATTGAGGAATGGTTGTGTATCCTGTATACACTTCTGTCTTTTATCATTCTGGATGGGTTTTACAAAGTCCTGCAAAGTCTGTGAACGGAGACAGTATCCTTGTTCACACATAATGTTAAGCCAAACTATAGCTTAGCTCAGAGGAGCAAGCTCCCAGAGAGAATATTGCAACCACTTTGCTCCTCCCTGATCATATTGCTTCTGTGCTTCACTGAGCTAAACTGTAGTTTGGTTTAATATGTCATCTGAACCCAGGCACATGGTTTATCTCTCTCTGAGACATGAACTGCAGCTCAGCACAGAAGCAAAATGATCAGGGAGGAGCAAAATGACCGTGATCACCTCTCCAGGGGTCTGCACATTTGCACATGTTGGATGGGGGGTTAAGAACAAGCATTCTGGAGAGATTTGACCCTCTTATTCCTTTTCAACTTATTTTCTTTACCAATCTCCTTGTTTTTAAGAAGATTCCTTTTTTGAATCCAGATGTGACTATGTTGAACTTCTATAGCAATTGTACACACACACAGAGAGAGAGAGTTTCATGAGCAAGGGCACCATCATTTAGAGTATCTAGACATCAGTGGTGTGTAGTCAGTGGACTAGGGGGACTAGGCTAATCCCCTAAATGTTCCCCTTTGGGAAGGAGGGATGTTCCCCCTTCCCAAAGCTTGGGAAGCTTCTGCCTGGCTCCGGGAGGAAGGTACAATGCTTTTTTGGAACATCATCCTTTGAGAACACCTCCTCTCCCCCCACTCTACCGGCTGCCCAAAGATCTTCTAGATCTCAATAGCCACAGGCGAAACTAGTCCTTTTATCATCTCCATGGATCACAGATGTGCTCAGACTTCATAGCATTGTAGTTTAAGCACAGGTTTGTTGGTAGATAAAGAAGCAGGGCTGAATTCTTAAATGAGAGGTACTTAGAATCTGTCCTGCCTGCAGACCATGCCTACCTATCTAAAACTCAGATCTCAGAATTTGTGCTGTATGTGGATTTGGTGTCTGTGGATTTGGTGTCTATGGTGTATGGACACCATCTTTCAGCCTCCCAAGGTTTTTCTCCTTGTGCAAGGATTCAAAGACCGACAGGCATACAGAGATTGGAGGAGGTAATATGATAGCAGTTTTATTAGATGCCAGATTTGGATGAGCACCAGAAATTTGTTTGTTTCTAGTGGAGGAGAACTGCAGCAATAACTTTGAGGAGAATTTAGTCTTGTAAAGGAGGAAATTCAATAATACATTGGGTTGAGTGAAATAAAACAAGTGCATAGTAAAAGGATGGAAGAAAGGAAAGTACTGAAGTTCACACAGAAAATGAAAGAAAGATGGGGTAAAAGAATGTATAACTGACATTGAGCAGTGGAAAATACTGGAAACTGGGTTTACATTATTATTTTGGTAATTAAAGGGCAATGTGTTGGATTTACTTACTAACTGCATTGGTGAATGAAAGAGGAAAAGTTCTCAGGACAAACGCTGGATCAGTGTTTCTCAAAGCATGGGGCACTACTGGACTTCATTACATTTTCATTTGGGCCTCAGCCCTGCGGCCCATTCCTCATTCATCCATCCCACTTCCCGGCTGTACTGTAGCTGTTTGGTTGGACTCCCCCCCCCGTCCTTTTTCCTCCCTCTCTGGCTTCTTGCCAAGCCAATGAAGCCTCTTCTGACTGATTCAGTAGTGATGGTTGCCTGTTCTGCCTCAGAAGAGCAAACTGACATTGGGCAGCACTGGCCGAAGCAGGAAAAGAATGTGGAACAGAATAAAGGTGGACTGGGAGACAGAGGTTGGTGGGAGAAGGGAGGAAGTATGCTGGGGACTTTGGAAAAAAATAGAAAGTTAGTTAATGGACAGTATCCAACTAACTTAGGTCGGTGCAGATTTCCACTTGCACAATGGAACTTCTCTCCCCATGCACATCCCACATTCTACTCAAATCTGCTCCAAAAGATAGGAGGGAATGCAGGAAGGGGAGAAGAGGGGGAAGTTCCATTTTGCAAGTGGAAAATCTTGTGCTGATGGAACAGGTTAGTTGGATATTGCCCATTCTATCTTATCACTCCTGTGGGTGTATTTCATGAACAGAATTCTACTCGGGGGGATTCTATATCCATGTGATTGTTTTGTCTTATTCGGAGATCTTGCAACCATTTAAGAGACAAGAGTACAAATTGAAAATACTGCATTGCCATAGAAGTATTTTCAGTGCCTGTTATTTGCATGATTGGACACATATGCCACATAAACATGCTCTCTTCTTGAACCCAAAGAGAGAGAAAAACCCCCGCTAAATAATGTGTTGCAGCTAAATTACAGTTTGAATACCTTTTAATAAACTTTTGGGGGGAGTTGAAGTGTCTCCATGGTCTCTATCAAAGCATAAATCTAAGCTGAAATTAGCAAATCCATAAATACATAGATTTCTTAATGTGCATTCTGAAAACAGCCAGAAACAGGTGGAGCAATCTGGCAGTCTTTCATTTCCTTCCTCTTACCTTAGTTGGAGATGCTGTTCCCATATGATCATGCATTACTATATCCAGACTTCCAGAAGATAACTTGATTTAATGTGCCAGATATGTCCTAGAAACAACAATGCTGTATAGAGATGGAGCCTTAGTCTGGAATTCATGCTTTACCTTCAAATACGTTCCCTAAAATCCATGATGTTTTATATCTGTGCATTAAAGGTCTCATATTTCTTCATTTTCATTTTAGGCTGCTCTGTTAAATTCCTTCCCTGCAATATTCGACGAGCTTTTGCAGATGTTCACAGTACAGGAAGTCGCAGAGTTTGTGCGAGGAACTCTTGGGAGTATGCCCAGTACAGTGCATATTGGACAATCTATGGATGTCGTTAAATTGCAGTCTATAGCTCGTACTGTAGATAGTCGCTTGTTTTCTTTCTCGGGTAAGAGAGCATTATTCATTTTAATCTATTTACATCTAATCATCTAATTCATTACATATTAATGCAACTAAATGTGGACAAAAACTAGAATTGGTTCACAGGTGCTGGTTTTAACCTTTAAAGCCCTATACGGCCTAGGACCCTCATACTTACAGGACTGCCTCTCCTGGTATGCCCCACATAATTATTATTAAGCCATCTCAGATATAATAATAATAATAATAATAATAATAATAATAATAATAATAATAACAACAACAACAACAATAATAATTTACTTATACCCCAACCAGCTGGGTGGCTCTGGGTGGCTTCCAGCAAAGATTAAAAATACATTAAAACATCAGTCATTTAAAAACTTCCCTAAACAGGGCTGCCTTCAGATGTCTTCTAAACATCAGATAGTTGTTTATCTCTTTGACATCTGATGGGAGGGTGTTCCCACTACCAAGAATGCCCTCTGCCTGGTTCCCTGTAACCTCGCTTCTCGCAGGGAGGGAACCGACAGATGGCCCTCGGCGCTGGATCTCAGTGTCTGGTCAGAACGATGGGGGTGGAGATGCTCCTTCAGGTATACTGGGCCGAGGCTGTTTAGTGCTTTAAAGGTCAACACCAACACTTTGAATTGTGCTCGGAAACGTAGGTAGGTAAAGGTACCCTTGCCCATATGGGCCAGTCATGTCCGACTCTAGGGTTGTGCGCCCATCTCACTTAAGAGGCCGGGGGCCAGCGCTGTCCGGAGATACTTCCAGGTCACGTGGCCAGCGTGATGAAGCTGCTCTGGCGAGCCGGCACCAGCGCAGCACACGGAAACGCCGTTTACCTTCCCGCTATAAAGCGGTACCTATTTATCTACTTGCACTTAGGGGTGCTTTTGAACTGCTAGGTGGGCAGGAGCTGGGACCGAAAGACGGGAGCTCACCCCACCGTGGGGATTCGAACCGCCGACCATGAGATCGGCAAGCCCTAGGCGCTGAGGTTTTACCCACAGCGCCACCCGCGTTGGAAACATACTGGGAGCCAATATAGCAAAAGATTGTAAAACATTTTATACACCAGACATTCTATACACTTGTCAGTGTTGTACAGAAGATATCAGTTGACTTGCCAATGCTCATGTTCAAATAAGTAGGTAACAGAGGAATGTTATTAATAAGGTATGTATTGGTTTGTCCAAGCTAACCTGAATTAATTCACCCGGTATGTTTTGACTTCGTGTACAGCCAGTGTGCCATTTCTATTTAAGGTCTAGTAGACAGTTGCCAGTGCCTTCTATTGTGCTGCTGTCTCATGTGACCTTTGGCTTACTCCATTCCTGTACAAACCAACATTAAACACCAGCAGGTTATTGCCACTGGTAAATTGACAATTCACACGTGGTTTTAATCCTATTCACTGCAATGGAAATTATGCATGTCTTTTGTAACACTGTGTAAATTAATTCTTTGTTTCGAATTTGAATTTGAGTAAAAAATGGATTCCACTCAAACTTTGTTTCCTGGCAGTCCCTAATTAAGCTGGCATGCTGTTTATAAAGGGGCCAATTAAGTGAATTTTATTGTGCCTTTGTCTATTATTAATGCTAGCTTTTTCATTTTTACATGCATGCCTTTGAATAACAATGAGGCTTCTTATACCAATAGCTGAAACTCTCTCGTAAGAAGATGTTGCCTTTTGTTTCCCACTTCTAGAATCCCGGCGCATCTTGTTACCTGTGGTTCTTCATCATATTCATCTTCACCTTAGACAGCAAAAAGAATTGCTTATCTGTTCTGGAATCCTCAGTAGTATCTTCTCCATCATCAAAACTAGTTCTGTGGTAAATTATATGCCTGCCTTTGTATTACACTCCTAAGAATTTGAACTATGAATTGTGTACAGCTATTTGTGGCCTACTTTCCACAGGTGTATACTGAATTTTGGGACATGTCGAGTAGGAATTTGCCATATAATTATTACCTGTGAGGGCTGTGCATATGCAGTACAACACAGTAGCAACGGCGAAACTGTAGATATGTATGGTTGTATGATCAGTGCTTTTGTTATCATTGAAAAGGAAAATTTGATCCTTTAAAAGATTTCCCAAAGCTACAATCCTATGCACAATTACCAGGGAATAGTCCCATTGAACAAAGTAGGATTGTGCTCCTACTTTAGCAGAATCATGAAATTGCTAAGATTTTATGCTTGTGACACACAGCATTCAGACTACATTACGCCCTAGACATTCATTCTACTAAGTCCTTGCATTAGTTCCAAAATTGTCCATGAAAATGTTGGGTCCAGTTTGGGTACTCAGCTTTACAGGATCAAACAGATAACAATTAATGGCAATGATAAAATGATTATTCTAAAATTATCCAGTTAATGTAGTGATTGCTATTTTCAGGGGGGAAATCTTCTTTGAGTTATACATTTCGGAAATTAGTTTGGATACAAACTCTTAAGAGCTGAAGGGTCTATATTAAGCAACTTTTACAGATTCAACTGGACCATCTTAGATAATAATGTGTGGGCAGCATTTTGGACCCACTGAATACCTTCGGCATACCATTTCCATTCCATAGGATGATAACTGTCTGCTTTTTTTAACTGCTTACTGTAGGAGACAGATGTCATTGAGGAGGTAGAAATGATGGTGGAGAGCCTCCTGGATGTACTTTTACAAACTTTACTTACTATCATGAGTAAATCACAATCTCAGGAGGCGGTAAGAGGACAACGTTGCCCACAGTGCACAGCTGAAATCACTGTTAGTAACTAACAATCAGGTTCTATTTCCTGCTTATCTAACCTTCTCCCTTTCCCTCAACACAGCATTTCACCTTATTCCACCTTTCCTGCATGAACTTTTACCTACTTCAAAACTGAAAACCTTGCCCTTCATTCCAGTGGTAAAGTTAAGCACAGCCGCCATGGTGCCGCTCATTTACTTAGCTACTCAAAGGAGCATAGATCATATTGTGAATTAGTTGCCAGTCATTGGCTGCCCTAATTGAAAGTTATCAGTGGGCACCATAATAAAATGCTAAGTAATTCCTCACTGAAGGAGACTATTATTCTATTTATCCCTGGAAAGCTTTTATACAATTTGTCCTGTTTTTTCCAATTAGTCAAAATTATGAATCTTTATAGAAGAGAAAATGATATTACATCACATGCTGAGAAGGCTATAGAAAGCACCAGAGCCCTAATCTAGAGAGAATTGCAAACTATTTGAGGCTGGATTATTTAAATTCTGCATGGGGATGGCAGGGAGAAATTATATTCCTTTTTTTCCCTTTTCCACTGAAGGGAGACAAATCAAATTCTTACCCTAACTTTATCCATCCTGAATTTATTGGGCTAAATAATTTCTTATGTTGTTTTTTAATTGATATTATTCCTCTTCAACAAAATAGACTACTCAACAAAATAGAAATCTTAATTTGAAATGATCAAGACAAGTACTTTAAAATCCATACACATGTGCTTTGCTTTCACAAGTATTGAAACATTTTCACCCCTTACTCCTTTTCCCTCTACCCCAAAGGTATTTTTTGTTATATGAATTGAACATGTGATCATTCTAATAAAATAATTCTTCATTGGGATTGGCAGGGGGAATATGTGTCCTGTCTTTTGTCTCTACTTCGTCAGATGTCTGACACTCATTTCCAACATTTACTGGAGAATTTCCAAAGCAAGGATGAATTAAAGGTAAGCTAAGAACCAACCCTAATCATATATATTTTAGCAGTAGAGTTGATGAAAAATAGCAGCAGTGGACTATATCACAGGTTTTCAGAATGATTTTCAATATTTATCTGTTGCATATTAAGTGGTGCTGTGGTCTAAACCACTGAGCCTATTGGGCTTGCAGATCAGAAGATTGGCATTTTGAACCTGTGCAGTGGGGTGAGCTTCCTTTGCCCTGTCCCTGTTTCTGCCAACCGAGCAGTTTGAAAGCACACCAATGCAAGTAGATAAAAAGGTACCGCAGCAGTGGAAAGATAAACAGCGTTTCCATGCGCTCTGGCTTCTGTCACAGTGTTCGTTGTGCCAGAAGCAATTTAGTCATGCTGGCTGCATGACCTAGAAACCTGTCTGTGGACAAACGCCAGCTCCCTCAACCTGAAAGCTAGATGAGCGCCGCGCCGCATAGTCACCTTTGACTGGACTTAACCATCCAGGGGTCCTTTACCTTTACCTTACAGTTACACAAACTATAACTTCAAAATTCATGTATGCAGTTTTCAGGAGCAATTGCAATTGCAAAATGCCTGGCTTGCTTTCAGCATATTTGCAAGGTAGGTGTCCTGAGACATTTCCCCCTCTGCTTTGATCTTCTTGCCGCAAATTCTTTCGCAGAGGAAGGAGCTGCAATTTCACACTTTGCCTAGCTCCAGATTCCCTTCCCCTGCAGAAGTGAAGACTGGGAGGGTGCTCAGAGGGCCAGGTGAAATCTGTTTACAACAGCATCCAGCTTGTTGGGTGGGGTTATCTCACCCCTGACATACATGAAACAACTTGGGAAAAGTCTCTGGACATTTGGAATATGATGTCATCAATATATCAGTGATACCCAACTCTGTCTCCTGTTCAGGGAGGCTGTGGAGGTTCTGAATCAATTCCTGAGAATAGGAATAGATTAGATGTGAACTAACAATTTGAAATGTAATCCCGACAAGAGACAATTGCTTCTGATAAGTAGAATGATGGCCTCAGGAATAGAGATGTGGCTTGTTTTTAGAAAAGGTTACTATTTCCTTGAAAATTAGTCAAAATAAAAAAATTCCTTCCAGTAGCACCTTAAAGACCAACTAAGTTAGTTCTTGGTATGAGCTTTCGTGTGCATGCACACTTCTTCAGATACCTGCAGAAGTGTGCATGCACACGAAAGCTCATACCAAGAACTAACTTAGTTGGTCTTTAAGGTGCTACTGGAAGGAATTTTTTTATTTTGACCAACACGGCTACCTATCTACTACTTGAAAATTAGGTTAGCAATAAATGAATCCTCCTGGATTCTGAGGTGGTGGCTGTGGCCAGGCAAGTTTCTGGAGAAGGAAAGCACTGAACATGGTACAAAAACAATAGTTGAATCAAGGTTGAATTACCCCTGCACACTCTGCAAGGGGCCTTTGAAAATGATGAGAAACTGCAGCTGGTAAAAAAGGGGGGGGAGCTAAAGTTTTGACTTAAAGTTTTTTTAGCATGTGGCTCCTCTTTTATATCGGCTTCACTGATTATGAATCTAGATTCAAAGTGCTAATTGTTACTTTTTAAGACCTAAATGGTTTAGAATGAGAATACCTGAAGGACTATCCTGCACAGGAATATTGTGACACGGGCACATCAGGTGGCCACCCTCTCCTATAAGGGTAGCAGTGTTGCAGTAGTCAAACAAAAAAGATAGAATTACAGCAAATAGAATAATGGTTTGCCTACAATTCTGCCATTGATTACCATATATTTTCCATGTATGATGACCTTTTTCTTATTTTTTTGTGATGAACTGAGGGTCGTCTGACACATGAGTTAATATGCTAAGTAAGCTGGTGCTGCGGCAGTAGCAGGAAAATGTCAGAGGGGAGGCTGCTTACCCACTCTTCCTGGCTTAGGAAGAGTATTTGGTGAGTGCCAGTATGTGGTGTATTACGGCACCAGTTCCGTCAGCCAGAGCGTAGAAAAGCTGCTCAATGACTCAGCGAACTTACAAAAAAGGCTCAACAACTGTTGAGGGCTTCCAAAAATAGGGGTCGTCATGTTATACATGGAAAAGTACAGCAGTTTCTTCCTTTCTGCTAGGAATTTTTGCTAAAGACTTTCTGCGTATTTCGAAATCTGATGAAGATGAGTGTCTTTCCTCGGGATTGGATGGTGATGAGATTGCTCACCAGCAAGTGAGTGCACACGTAATTTAGAATGCTCAAATATTTTGGGGTTTTTTTTCTTGAAAATGATATGCTTTTTCTCTAGATGCAGGATTCTTGTCTGGAATTCACGGTGCTGTTTTTAAACCTTTAAAACAGGTGTGGCTGACTTTTGCCCCCTCCCCCCCCCCGCCCCAATATTGCTGAACTGCAAGTTCCATAACCCCTGCCTATAGACCATGTTGGTTTAGGCTGATGGAAGTTGTAGTCTAAGAATATATGGAGGGCCACACATTACCCACCCCTGCTTTAAAGTTGTAACCTTTAAAGTTCTAGCAGGTTTGGGGGTGATATACCTTAGGGCACGGGTGTCAAACACAAGGTCCGTGGGCCGAATCTGGCCCGCCAGACCTCGTCATGTGGCCCGTGTAGCCACCGCCGGCCGCCAGCCTTCACCTTTTATTCTTGCTGCTTCTTTTTTTTGACACAAGAAAGCCGCCTCTTCAGCGCATGCGCGGCAGCCTATAAGCCAGAGAACGTCTGCCCTCTAGCGGCACCAGCCGTTCTACACAGGAAACCTCCACTTTACACATAGTCCTACAGATACAACCAGCCCTTTGAGGGTGACCAAACTGCTGATGCGGCCCCCGATGAATTTGAGTTTGACACCCCTGCCTTAGGGAGACTTTTCTCTAACATGTGCCCTCTCAGGTTATGATCTTTAAATGGGCCCAGGTTTGTGGGCCATCGCAGTCGTTAACAGAAATAGAAATAGTCATGGTCCCCTTCTGTTTTGTGACATCTCTTCAGGTTACTAAGGACTGCAGCTCAGTGGAAGAGCACATGCTTTTCATGTAGAAGATCTCGGGTTCAGTCTCACCTTCTCCAAGTAGGGTTGGGGAAGATTCTTGTCTGAAAGCCTGAAGACTTGCTTTCAAGCAGTATAGAGCTAGATAGACCAATAGGCTGACAAATGGCCTAAAAAAACTTAAATGCCGGTTCAAATAAAGCATACTTGTGTGTTTACAAACATTTCCACAATGTAGTTGTTAAGTTGTGGGCAAACATATCAGACGACACAGCGATTCTTCCAAAGCAGCTCTTTATTTGTAAGCTGGAACAGAACTGAACTGAGGAGCTCAGTCAGCCTGCTTATATAGAGCTCCAGAACAATCGTAACTGTTGGAACTTTCTAAAACTATCCAATCACTGAACGTCACTTTCGATCCTTCATTTGCAGTATGAAGGTATCCCCCTGCAGTATCTACAGTATCCCCCTGCTGGCCCAGGGTGAGAACTTCAGTACATAACAGTAGTCTCTTTTCTTATTACAGTATAATAGTTACAACAGTTCAGTTTCTGTCCCCTGCACTGCACAAGAATTTCACAGAAACAGATTTTGATTTTAAGGTAAGGAATGCCATTAACCCCTTTGTAAAATTATCACATCCTTAGCATTGCATCTCTTTCCAGAAACAGCATATACCGTATTTTGAACTAATCGTTACATCTGAGTTGGTGCCATTGTGATTATGTTAGGATTCCGTATAACACCTTTGGAAGAATTAACTGATTTGGGGGTAAAATTTGTTTGCTGCATGCTTGTGAACAAAGGATGTGTTCAGCTGTGTCCTGCTCAGAATAATCCCACTGAAATTAATGAACCTAAGTTAGTCAGGGCAATTAACTGCAATGGGTCTACTCTGAGTAGAACTAGCAAGGCTACCACCCAAAGTTTATATCCAGTATACATATTTGTCTTTTATGACTAATTAATTTTTTCTGATTTCTAGGTGTGGAACTCCTATTTCAGTTTGTCAGTCTTGTTTATAAATCAGCCCAGCCTGCAGCTAGAATCTGTTACTCCAGCAAAGCGTAAAAAGATACTGGACAAGTAAGGACATTTAATTTCCATCCTCAAGTGTTTGAGAAAAAAGGCTCATATTTATCACCCTATTTCTTATATATTACAAGAATGAGAAAAAGAACCAAGAAAGACTGAGATTCCATAAAATGCAATCTAACAGTCAAATCCAATGTTGTTTGAATGGGTTTCCCCTCTTTCTCTTCCCTCACTTCCCCAAGTCTGCTCCCAAGTGTTTGGAGCAAATGGAAGGAGGGGGAGCTGCAGGAAGGAAGAGAGGAAATTCCTACAGAGTGAGAGTCCATTCCACTTGTGTGTGGACACCATTGCTTTTAATCCTAAATATTGCTTGTCCATTAAAGAAAACCTGTTTTGAATAGCTAACACTTTGCTGCATTTAATTCTCTCAAGGTCTGTGTCTTTGCCTCTGTTCCAGGTATGGTGACATGCGGGTGATGATGGCGTATGAACTGTTCAGTATGTGGCAGAATCTAGGTAAAGTTGCCTTCCAATTTTATCTTAACTTAACGTCTATATTTATTCCAAATATGTATCGTTTAGCCATAAGTATAAGTAGATCATACAATGGTACAATAAAATATAGTATACCACTTAAAATACAATTAAAACAAAATAATAGTACAATCCATTACAATATCCAATATTTTCTACTGTAAAAATTATAACACTATCACAATAACACACACAGCAAAAAGAGAGAGATCCTACTCATCTCCAATTCCACTCAACATTATAACAGCAGAGT
This sequence comes from Podarcis liolepis, assembly GCF_965112155.1. Taxonomy (NCBI): domain Eukaryota; kingdom Metazoa; phylum Chordata; class Lepidosauria; order Squamata; family Lacertidae; genus Podarcis; species Podarcis liolepis. The sequence continues at coordinate 73,298,424 of NC_139555.1, forward strand.
AGACAATTTATCTGCTATCTGACATTCTTCATCCACCTTCATTATTCTAAATCATGCTGGCCATCCATCAACTATATGGGATTTGGCTCATTCCTTTCTGTCTAGGGCAATTATATACACTGCACTACAGCACTATATATTCCAGAGTTTCAACAGCTGGTAGTCTGAATTGACATCAGCAGTGTTCCAGAAGAAACCCTATGAAATATCCTAAAGTAACTTCAGAAGTGAAACTATTTATATCTTTCCAAGGTGATTGAAATGTTGAATATGCAAGTTCTGCTCTGTATGGCAAATACATAACGTCCTGACACCCAGTGTCAGGTAGAAGGGATGTGTTCTTTGGGCAGTAATCTCTGCCAACAACTCATAGAAATCCAAATCAAAAATATGCTGACCCAACAAGTTTCAAACCTTTACTTTCTTTTATTGTATTGGAATGCCACATTGTGATCATGTTAAAAGCACCCAGATTTTATTTTTTTAAGGGTAAGCAAGTGGATTGACCTCTTGCACTGCCTGAATAATTGGATATTTTAAATTGTCAGAATGATGGTCTGTACAAGAGTGGCAAGAAAAGATGCAAAGGGAACTGTATAAATACATTTATATTTTTCTGTTACCAGGTGAACATAAAATTCACTTTATTCCGGGAATGATTGGCCCCTTTCTCGGTGTCACACTGGTCCCACAGCCAGAGGTCCGTAACATCATGATCCCAATTTTTCATGACATGATGGACTGGGAGCAGAGGAAAAATGGCAACTTCAAGCAGGTAAGAAGTCTCTTCGGCTCTTTTAATGTCACAGGGTTTTTTTTTATTTCTCCATGATTGATTTACAGGAAGAAAGTTTTACATCTACAAAGGGAAGCATTATAGCTTTTTAAATATTAAGCATGTATGAACAAATAAATATACGCACAATATTTGCAAATCTCCTGGAGGAGTTCTAAAATCCATTTTGGTTGCTCTTTCGCACTTTTTTTTATGAGAACAGAAAAGGCCAGAGCAAAGCTATCAAAAGTGGGAATGGGAGCAGGGGAATAAATTTGGCACTGTATCTGCACTGCTGCTTCTCAACGGAGTCCCAAGGCACGTTGCGATGCCAGTTTTCTAGTGTGTTGCTGCCACGTTACATGGGGCACCTGCATCTGAAGTTCTCTTGTTTGTGAATTGCTGGAAGAGTGTTCTGTCACCAGCAAACTCAGCAAGCAAGAGGAAAAAATAGGCAGGGAGAAACAGGAAGAGAGACATGGAATGAAACGAGGGAGTTGCTGAGAAATGTTTGGGATGTGAAGATTAACAGAGGGATGGGATCAGAAAGCTCCGAAGCAATGCAGACAGAAAACGGGGTTCATTTTGGGAAGCAGTGAGAGCCATGTGAGATGTGGAAGCAGAGTAAAAGAGGGCAATGCACATAGAAAGCAGACAGCAGATAAAGTGTTAGGGTTGCAGAGAAGCATGTGGGAGGGGAAACAGAAAAAGGGGGGTGTAGCAGGTGGGGGTTTAGAGACTGGTGCAGAGAAAGGAGAGAGTGTAAAGTGAAAAAGATTGTATTTGGCTTTCTTGATCACAGAGGCTGAGTGCAGGGCTATTTTCCAGGCTCAGAGGGGGATTTGTGCCTAGAAGGGGAAAAGAGAGCCCCATTCACAACCTCTAGCGTGCAGTCCTGTGCTAAACAAGCCTGTACAACTGGAGGTGTGCAGTTTGCTCTCTTGTCTCCTTTCTAATCTTAATAGAACAGTAACTATTTAAGAGCTGCAGGAAAGCAAAAGAATTGGGTGAGTAGCTAGTTTTATATCTGAACAACTAATTTTAGCTACATAATGCATCTGCCTGAACAAATATTTTATAAGAATACCACAAAACTGGTAACAAAATATACCTGAACCCTACACCATCTGGAAATGAAGTGTGGGTTTTCTAAAGTCTGACATCCATTTGTTGAATACATTAAAGCAAAAGAACATGATTGGCAGCTGCCCTCTTCACATGGACTCATTTGGAAAACGTATTCTTGAATAACATACTGAGCAAGGACAACTGCTTGGAATACTACCACTACTGCCTCTCTCCTCATATCTTTCCTTTCTTGCTTTGATCTTTCCTCTTTCTCTTTATTGTTGTTATTATTGCTTGTTGTGCATAAAAACAATTACAGGAAAAAGAATACCACAAAACTTGCTGAGGAACAAAATAAAATTTCATAAGGAAAGTGGATCACATATAGAGACTTTCCAGGTGTTTTTTCACCATTTCTCTCAGACATCTCATGATAACCCTTGTTCCTGTATAATGAGAAGGGGCACATATAGGGGGGCCCACACGAGGTAATTAAGAGGCTGCTATGGGAAGTATGCAGTCTTCCCGATCCCCCAAGGAGATGGGGGGACTGCCTTGCCAGCGGTGGCCATAATGCACCCCTGGATTCGAAAGAAGAGGGTGCCGGCCACTTGGCACCAACCCTCAGTGAAGTCGGCTCTTCCTGACGCTGTTTCCAATCTGCGTGTGCTGGTTCGCTTTAGTTCGAAAATATAATTGGAAATATATAATTGGAAAGAAGCTAAAGCACATACATCAGGCAAAGCTCGAGAGATAAGACTGCTGATTAATGGATCTCTGGGATCGGAGCGGCGGGCGTGACAAATAAATCAAGTGATGAAGCGCCATTAAGAGACTGGTATGTCTGGAGTGAAGAAGGGGGGTGGAGGAAAAAACTTTTCTTTTCTTTGCCTTATGCGAGTATTAATAACCCTCCACCCCAAAGAAAGAAGAATCGCCGTATTTTACTAATCACAAGCAGGAATTCAAAAACTGTGTGGGGTGAATTAATGATCAAAGAGAGGACTGGTAAATATCAGAGAATGGAAAAATTCTATGACGCAGTTTTAAATGGCGTCTCGCAAGATAGGCTTGTCTAAGAAAGACGGAGGGAGGAGGACCAGGATTATTGGAATGTGAATGATGATTGGAATGCGATCTTAACCTGGCAGAGCCCTCTATGAGATATTTGACAAGCCTGGGAAAACTAAAGGGCCGAAGATAATTTTTTGAAGGAGGAGGGGAATGGCGGCTGTCCCTATGAGATATGACTTGTGGAGTGTGTAAAACCCACACAGACGATGTTTGCTTCCAACCTGCTTGTGAAGATTATCAGAGATCGCAAAGAAAGGAATATATGACAACAACAAGAAGATGAAGAAAGTAATAAAGAGACTATCTGGATAGAACTGTTTAATTAAAGCAGTAATAGAAGTGATGTTAGGACCCTCGTTCGGAGCTTGATGTATGGGTACCCCCAACAAAATTTAAAAATCTGGCTGTATAATTTGGAATTAATGTGATTTGAAATAATGTGATTTGATTGGCCTGTTAATAAAAATTATGTTTAAAAAAAGAGAGAGAGAAGGGGCACATATAGTCCTGCTAGGACAGGGGGAAAGAATTACAGGAGTCCTGGAAAAGTGTGTGGGTGCCTGGAAAAAGTAAGTTATTGGCAGGCAGTTCCAAATAACGCAGGATAATGTGAGAAGGGCTATTGATGGGCCTTGTAAGCAATATCACAGGGCGTCTCGTAGACTATGAAATCAAAAGAGCTGCTTACCCCAATGAAAATTAAAAAAATTCCTTCCAGTAGCACCTTAAAGACCAACTAAGTTAGTTCTTGGTATGAGCTTTCGTGTGCATGCACACTTCTTCAGACCGCAGTACCAGCGGTCAGGGATGCTGGGAATTGTAGTCTCAAAACATCTGGAGGGCCGAGGTTCAGGAAGCCTGGTCTAGAGGGATCCTGAGATTTAGTATAGCCCCCACTGAAAATTGTTTGTGAAGCTATAGTTAGTGGTTTGATGAAATAGTAGTTTGCCAGAAATAGTAAAAGAGTTTTAATGAATGCAACAATACTCTGAACAGATGCATAATATTTTCATGGAAGAAACTGAGTGTCTAGAGCAGTGTTTCCCAACCACTGTTCCGCGGCACACTAGTGTGCCGCGAGATGATGCCTGGTGTGCCGTGGGAAAAATTAAAAAGATTTTTTTTTTTTTTGTAAAAGTCAAATTAGGTCCTAATCTATCCCTCGAGCGCCCCTTGTCCGTTATTGTGACGCATGAAGCGTGTTCCCGCCCACTCCCCGCCCTCCCTTGCTTCTCTCTCTCTGTGGCGCTCTCCGCCGCTTCCTGCTGGGCATGCGCAGCTCGCCTCGCGCTTCCGTTCCGGCCCCTCCTTCCCCCGACTACCCCGCCGCTCCGTTCCTTTGTCTTTCTCGCGTGTCAGAGAGCGGCGGCGCGAGCGCGGCGGTTCCCTCAGGGCTGACGGAGGGCTCGAGGAGGAGGAGGCAGGACGTGGAGGCGGAGAAAGCGGCAGCGGCCACCCCCCACCTCCGGCTCCAGGCCCGTGTAGAAAGCTGAGGGGGAGAGATAGATAGAGGTGGGCCGCTGCGGCGGCGGCCACGACCAACCGCCACAGTAGTTGTAGCAGCGGCAACGGCGAGCAGGGACTCCCGCTCTCTCTCCGTCGTGTCTCTCTCTCTCTGTCTCCCGGGCCCATCCGTTGAGTCTCCCGCACGCCTCGGCTACAAGATGAGCATCGAGATCCCGCCGGGTCTGACTGAGCTGCTGCAGGGCTACATGGTGGAGGTGCTGTGGCACCGGCCGCCGGACCTGCTGGCCTTCGCCGCCGAGTACTTCACCAAGCCCCGCTCTCCTTCCTGCCTCGCTTTGCTGCCTCCTTCCCCCCCCACCCCCAAAGCTTGGAGGTTCCCCGGCGCCGACCCGCAGGTTTGACCTCCTTCTCACACCTGTTCGCACTCCTTGCACGGAATGGGGCGGATGGGGAGGAACGGGGCTCGCCGCTGCCTCCGCTCGCCCTCCCCCCCTCCGCCGGCGGTCCCGCGATTCTTGGCTTTTTGGCGGTTGGCACAGAAGGAATGCAAGGGGGAGGGAAAAAAATTGAAACTTACACTTTCGTGTGTCTCTCCCGGCGTGACGCTGCGCGCTGACGTCACGGGGCTGTAATGGTGGTGTGCCTCGAGATTTTTTTCATGAAACAAGTGTGCCTTTGCCCAAAAAAGGTTGGGAAACACTGGTCTAGAGCAGGCTTCCTCAACCTCAACCCTCCACATGTTTTTGGCCTACAACTCCCATGATGCCTTGCTAGCAGTACCAGTGGTCAGGGGTGCTGGGAATTGTAGTCTCAAAACATCTGGAGGGCCGAGGTTCAGGAAGCCTGGTCTAGAGGGATCCTAAGATTTAGTATAGCCCTTTAATTTTCACTAATGTTACGGGAAGGTACCTTGGAAATGGTGAAGGAAAACATCTAGCTCAGGAATGATGGCAAGGAGCATTTGTCTTCTATTGCTAGCAGATAGAGCATTTGTCTTCTATTGCTAGCAGATAGTATAAAGCAGTAGAATAAATGTTCCATAGATTTATTTTTCTTAAGTTCTCACTTGTTCTACCAAAAGATAAATAAATAAACAAGCAACCTAGGGAAGAAGACAGGGTTACAAAAATAAAACAAGCCTGTGTTACTTTTGACTCAGTCAAAAAAGACCTTGAATACTGTGGTGTGACAGTGTTAGAGACAAATGAGGCAAGTTATTCTCCAGGTTGAGCTATTGTTTTACTACATTTAAATTAGGTCAGTGCTGCTTTGGAAATGTTTTTATATGAAGGCAGAAATCATCCATCCTTTCATAAAAGCAGGCTTCCTGCAGAGCATAAGAGATGAACCATAAAATATAATTTCCACAGCCTCCTTGATGTTTGGAATATATAAAGGCAGCTACTGTCTTACAATTTCTTCCTCTCTAATACAGGTGGAAGCAGAATTGATTGACAAGCTTGACAGCTTGGTATCGGAAGGAAAAGGAGATGAGAACTATCGGGAGCTCTTCAGTCTGCTGTAAGCCTTTTAATGTTACAGGAAACCTTTTACAAATACATAGAGTGTTCGAGTGGAAATCAAAATAAGGCATATATATGAAATGAACAGAGAGATCGTATTGCATCTCATAAATTATTTTTATATCTCTTTTTTCCCAAGAGTTTAACCTATTTTGAATTACGTTTGCATAATAGATGGCTGGATTTGTCCATTATTTCTGAGGTTTTATCTTTGTAACTTCAGGTGCCACTCCACAGTGGGTGGTATCTGTAGTTTTTGGCCAGAAGGGACTGACTTTGCTTAGTGTTACATATAAACCTGAGCTGGTGATTTGCCTTGCTCCAGACAAACCATGGGCTGCAACCAAGATTTGAGGATTTGGCTGGGGGAGACCAGATTGAGATGGATAATAATAGTAATAATAATTTTATCATTTGTACCTTGCCCATCTGACTGGGTTGCCCCTGGCACACTGGGCAGCTTCCAACAATTATAAAAGCATAATAAAACATCAAACATTAAAAAACCATATACAGGTCTGTCTTCAGATGTCTTCTAAAAGTTGTATAGCTATTTATCTCCTTGAAAGCTGATGGAAGGGCATTCCACAGGGTGAGCACCACTACCAAGAAGGCCCTCTGCCTAGTTCCCTTCTCACAGTGAGGGAACTGCCAGAGGCCCTCGGAGCTGGACCTCAGTGTCCAGGCTGATTGATGGGGCTGAAGACGCTCCTTCAGGTATACAGGGCCAGTGCTGCTTAGGGATTTAAAGGTCAGCACCAACACTTTGAATTGTGCTCAGAACTGTACTGGGAGCTAGTGTAGATCCTTTAAGACGTGTGTTATATGGTCCTGGTAGCCGCTCCCAATCTGCATTCTGGATTAGTTGTAGTTTCTGAGTTACCTTCAAAGGTAGCCCCATGTAGAGCGCATTGCAGTAGTCCAAGCAGGAGATAACCAGCGCATGTATGATTCTGGATGGATACATTTATTTTATAAAATTATTTCCATAGAGCCTTTCATTTCAGAAAAAATCAAAGCAATATGTAACACTAAGCCATAGGTAGTACAATGGCAGCTGAAACAGGAAAGGAGTGGCCATAATGTCTGCTTGCATGTTTGCTCATTCATGCTAAGCCATGGTTTGGCATAATGTTATACGCAAACTGGGCCATTGAGGAATTGCAAATCAAGAAAAGAAACCATATATGGTTTCTTTTGGGGGAGAGAAGGAGTATATCTTGCAATTTTAGAAAAGATTCCAAACAGAAGAAAACCTTCTTTGTGTCTTAGAGCTAAAACTCAAATGGACCTCCACAAGTGTGTTACATCAGCAGAAAATTATGCAACAGATATGGAAATGGTTTACTCAAGATTAGAACCAAGACATTGCTTGACAAAAGGAAATATTTGTATATGTATGTTTAGGGTTACATTGAAAATAGTGCACCCATTTTTTAATCAACTAGCAACAGAACAGGGGCAGACACTACTCTTGGCATAGTACTTCCTTGGTATGAAGTAGTGATATCTTATCATCTTAATTCAGTACTCTCCTTGTCTTTGCTTCATGCCACATGGATCAGAACCCAGCTCTTTGGGCCCTACCCCAGGTAAGATAATTATTCAAGTTCAATGTGGAAGTGACTTTGATATTAAAATGGCTCCTGGGGCTGTTGAAGCTTTATAATATTCCCAAGGAAATCTTATACACTTTCATTCCACACAGCCTGCTGGAAAAGATTGAGCAAGAGACTTGGAGAGAGACTGGTGTTTCTTTTGTTACATCAGTTACTCGTCTGATGGAACGTCTCCTTGACTACAGGTAATGTGATTATTTAACTTTCCTGGGTGTTTTATGTTTGTCTGTCTGACTTCATCTGTGCGATACTCTGCCCAATTGTTTTTTCATGATTTTTGCCTGCAGTTAAGTTTTCTTTTTACTATTGGGGTACTGTTTAATTGCTGGCTAAGCGAGTACCTCTGGAGTGTGGGCATAGTCCAGAGCCTAGCCTTGATGATAACAAATTCTACCATGTGCAGTAGGGTCATCCTCAAAGAGTGTTACACCAACATCAATGTTCCCTTCAGGCAGTCATAGGGTGGGGACACCCCAATGTCAGTTAAGAACTGGAATTGAAGCCCTGTTGTCCTGACCCAAGGCAAAGAGCCCAGGGGAGGGAGATTGGTTTGGTGGGGTCCCAGGACCAGAGGTCACAAGCCCAAATTTAGTAACAAGAATTCCAAGATGGCATCTGAGCTGTGAAGTTGTTCCAACAAGTTTTCCTGGCTATCCACCAAGTTTTTCAGCAGAGACGGAGATCCCAAGCTACTTACAAGAATACCTGCTGTTATGGCATTTCCTGATCTGAAGGCAAGTGCTATATCTAGAGCAGGCATGGCCAAACTTGGCCCTCCAAATGTCTTGGGACTACAATTCCTGTCATCCCTGACCACTAGTCCTGTTGGCTAGGAATGATGGGAGTTGTAGGCCAAAAACATCTGGAGGGCCAAGTTTGGCCATGCCTGATCTAGAGGGATGCGTCTCTCCATGGGAGATAATGGTGGATGCACCTCCATCTCTAATTCCTCCCACTCTGTCGCATCAGCCCACACCCTGGAGTCCCCTCCACCTCCCAGGTGGAAAGCAGCTTCCACGCTCTGACAGCCTACCACCAGTACAGGTGGAGGAGAGGAAGTCTCTGGGACTCCTGCTTCAACTTCAGTCAGGCGCATCCAGAGGCAGAAGGGTTGCTCCCATCACTTGGCCTCTACTCTGTTTTCTCATCACCCTCTCTTTCTCACATTCATCATCCTGTTCCTATAGCGCCTACCACCCCTGGTTTGAAGCATGGCCAGAGCTATGCTAATTCTTCTTCAGTTGTGGTGCTGTGGGCAGGGTGGGTACTTGTATATTCTGAGTGGAGGAGCTGATTACCTCCTGGGGAAGAAGCCTAGATATCTGGTCTCTGTCCCCCTTCTCAGCCCCTCCATTCATCCAACAGTTCATTGTGGCTTATTTGCTGATCTATTGTCATTTCTAATTGATGCCATAAAAAGGTTAGTCCATAACAAGGCAAGAAGTTGTCACTTTTTAGTATTTTCTACAATAGCTGGTTCTTTATTGTATTAAATGAATACTCTTATAATCTTTTAAACAAGAACAAAAAAAATACTGGAGAACACATTGAAGTTTTTCATTTCTCCTGAAGCAATGCCTTGCCATTTCAGAGTACTTTATGAACATGGCACTATCTTGGAGCCATTCATTCTGAAGCTAGAAGGCATGGGTAGGGTTAGTGTCTGAATTCGTGATCACCTGAGAACCCTGTGTTGACTGCCTTGAGTTCTTTCATGGAAGGAAGGAAGGATATGAATGTAATAAGTTAATAATAATAAAATTAATTTATTTTTAGGTTGTATATCTCCCAGCTCTCCCTTGTCTTAAACTTTATCCGTTTTTCCCAAACATAAATTTTGAAATATGACTGTTGTCTTTTTTTAGGGACTGTATGAAAGGAGATGAAACAGAGAACAAGAAAATTGGTTGCACTGTTAACCTTATGGTGAGTTTTATTTTGCTTTTGTTGTTCATTCTAAAATAATTCTTTTTTCAGGTTTTAAAGTAGCAATGCAGAAACTTGCTGAATTATCCAGCAGAGAATTACTGAAGAACAACTACCTGACTTTGTTTCAAAAAATAAATAAGATTGCTTCAGTGTAATGTTCAGGTGGTTGTGTGAAACTACTGACATAGACTAGTTAATATGTACATTGCATGTGATGCTTTCTTGAGAAAGTGAATGTCACATTTGACTTTAAATGATTTTGAGCCAGTAGTAGTCACAAGATTAATTCTTACTTATCAATTGCTGGTGCTTCTTTGATTCCCGCCAGAGAAATGCGATTAGAGATTTTTGGATCTAGAACCACAAAACAGATTTTCTCTGGAATGTTTTGGTTTACATTCAGAAAATGTTGCCATGCTCTCCCAGGGCATGTGCTTGAATCACTTGTTCATAGTCATGGAATTAGCGCTTCTGCAAATCAAATGCCTAGGCGAAAAGTAACTCACACGTGCTAGGACTGGGGTTGCCAATGTGGAACCCTCCAGGTGTTGGTGGACTACAACTTCCATCATCTCTAGCCAGTGTAACCAATGATGAGGGATGATGGGAGTTGCAACATCTGGAGGGCATCATGTTGGCTACATCTGCCTTGGATTTCCTTCTGTGACCCTGCCTCTAAGCTGCCAGAGAGCAGGCTGGTCATAGATTAGAGGCCCATATAAGGTGCATGCAACAAAAATACCTTATGATCCTTGATGGAAGTGTAACAAAAGTGTAATTAGAAAAATAGCATTTACTGGCTTATTAGGAATTTGTTGATCCTTGCAAATCTCTTGCCCACTCACTCCCCTGCTTAAGTATACTATATGAGTCCCATTGTAACATCCTTAATGCCCTAGCTTAGAATCTATGGTAAAAAACTGAGTCTTCACCATGCCTTCACGTTTTGGAAGAAGCAACGCAATGGGAATAATTTAGTTTTTACACTGAGCTAAGATGAGCATTTAATCCCCTGAAAATTGTAAATCTTAGAGTACTTTTTCAATGAAACTTCAGTTCAGATATAACACTACACCATGATTTAGCATTATGAGAACACGTCACAGCAGGCCTTGGGCTTGCACGTGCTCTCTTTCTATTAGAGGTTACCAACCATAACCACTTCCCAAAGTGTCTAGCAGAGTTTCCCTGGCTGCAGTCGACAAGAACTGTAGTCACATTCGAATGCGCAGTCAAGAATTACTTTATGCAAGCATTTGGTTATACAAGCATTTTCTTTTACTACTATCTACAAACTATTTACAGTCCTCCTTCCTCTCTTCATCACGGTATACTTTCAGTCTAGTAATAAACAGTCCTGATACTGCAAACTCATAGTATCAGCAGCACACTTTACCATACATCCAAACTAACTATAAGCATGCATACTAACAGCATATGTGTGCTCTCCTCGTGCCTCAAATTGCAAACTCAACTTCCTCCTTTTAATTGCATCTCCAGCTGACACCAATTAAGTCTGGAGTGCCACTCCCACACATTGAAGAAACTTCTGGAATGCTTTATAAAGTTTCCAGGAACTATTAATCTGTTTCGTGAAGAATTTATTCCTAACACTTCCTGTGCAGCAGAAGGACACTGAAAACAAGTGAAAACATCCACTTTTAGTTTTGAATGATTAGCAGTTTTTCATCACATCTGAACTAGGTAAACTGGTTAATTTTAGCAGTGGTTAGTTTGAACAAACCAGGATCATGCCTTGATTTTCAATCCTTTGTACAGTTACAGTAAATCACAGTGTATCAAGTTCAAACTTAACTATGGATTATTCAAAACTGAAAGTGGGAAGGTGTTGGTGTTCTCCCCTAATTCATGAAAGTAGATTATATGGTGGGAGGACTGGCACATAAGCTCAACGCTCACCAAGCTAAAACATGGCATAGCACTGTGTAGCCAGAGTGATAACTGCTTAGATCTCTAAAGATTTACTAAACAATGAAAGTGGTTTTCTGATTTTCTTTATTTCCATTAGAACTTTTATAAATCTGAAATTAATAAGGAAGAAATGTATATTCGCTACATCCACAAGTTGTGTGATATGCACTTGCAGGCTGAAAACTACACAGGTAAGTATGGAAGGAAGCTTTCTTTCAAATATTCTCTATTGTCATCTTTAAATATGTATTTTAAAACCTTTGTGGTTTAATTGCACTTGGAAAAGAAGTTAAGTAATATTGTAAATTGCAAATATTTAAATCAAGCCTTGGTCACATGGCATATGCATATAATAACATGCTACTGTTACTTGAACATCGCAGTGACCAGTATTAACTTTTCTTACTATAGCAGATCCTGTATGAGTGAGTAAGGGAGTTAAAATCAAAAGTGTACAGCATGTGTATCGTGTTTTCAAAGGGTGCCTAGATGGCTTTGGAAAATGCCACAGTTCTGAATTTCTGTAAGCACTTTTGAACTGATTGTCCTTTTCATTCATTTAAATCACCGTCGTATCTACATAAAAACATGTAAGCAATATGTTCAACAATGAGCACCATTTGTACGGATCCTTCTAATTTAATACTATATTTAGTTTCTTAAATAATTGAGAATGGTGAAGATTTCATAACTTTAATCAAGATAAATAAATGATAACAATATGAAAAAGCAATAGATAAATAAGGCAAGACGTGATTTATATTAGTTCAAGACTTACGTGTTAATTTGGGAGTTAATTACTTTCATAACAATGAGTTCACTGATTCGCATTTCTTAGAGTCAAGCTCTCTGATGTGCTGAGGATTAGAATTTGTTACTGAACTTGTTTTCTTGCAGTGGTCATGATCACGTGCATAATATTGTGTTTGAACTGAAATGCATTTGAATATTTTTGTTCACTGTTTATTCCTTTGCTATTTCGACAGAGGCTGCCTTTACATTGCTCTTATACTGTGAGCTGCTTCAGTGGGAAGAGAGGCCTCTTCGGGAGTTCCTGCACTACCCTTCTCAGACAGAGTGGCAGCGTAAAGAAAACCTTTGCCGAAAAATTATCCACTATTTTAATAAAGGGAAGGTATGCAAAAAATAATGCTATTTTTTCTGTAGTTTCACTGTTAACTTTGGCCTATGGATAGAAGTAGATGGTATAGAAATTCCTGACTCTCCCCCCCCCTTTTGTGTGTGTGTCTATATTCAATCCTTGGGGTCACAAACTATTAAAGTTTTCAACTCTTGAGTTGTAAGTCTTGTCTGTCTGAAAATCCAACTTGGCCTGAGTTTTTCGCTTTCCTGTTTCAGAGCTGGGAATTCGGAATCCCATTGTGCAGAGAGCTTGCTATTCAATATGAAAGCATATATGATTATCAAAGCCTCAGCTGGATTCGGGTAGGTGGAAATTATATTGATTTGTATTTAATAATTTAACAGTAAGCAAGATTGCACTCTAATGTTCAGGTGATTTAAATGAAAAGTACTTGCACACAGCATCTTTCCTATGAAAAAACAGGGTCCTCTGTAGATTTATATTCCTAGTATACGTGACTAATAATTTTGGTGTTTCACAGGATCATAGTTTACTTCTTAATGTGTTTTGAAAATCTTTGATGGACAGCACCAAATGATACCAAAGTGTTTTCAGACGGTTATTCCTGTTGTAACAATAATTGCACTTCCAGTATGTTTTTTTAAATTTCTATTCACAGAAAATGGAAGCTACCTATTATGATAATATAATGGAACAGCAACGGTTGGAGCCTGAATTTTTCAGAGTTGGCTTTTATGGAAGGAAATTTCCCTTCTTCCTTCGGGTAAGCCCATTCAACATTTGCATTAATGTATGAATTATACTTGCAATTTACAAATAAAGGAGTTTTGTGTACAATTGATTCTTATTTATTTGTTGACAAGTAGGAAATATCTGCTAGGTTTTTGTTCAGTTTAGTATCAAAGCAGATTGCTGTTTGCTTTAATGCAGCAGTAAAGAACAGGTTTTCACAATCAAAGTGTTGGGGGAGGGGGAGCACTTGCATACAGAGCTTTATCCTGTGAACTGCCCTGAGACCTACGGGTATAGGGCAGTATATTATTGATTGATTGATTGATTGATTGATTGATTGTGGACTTATGCCTAGAAAGCAGCACAAAAGGAAGTCTGAATGAGTCTTTAGTTGACCTCCCTGAACTGTATATTATATTTTATTGTTGATGCTGTTATGTTGTTTAACATTATTATACGTAACTTAACCTGAGATGAGTTATGATTAGGACCAGGCTTGAAATCCTTTAAATACAACAATAGCATTTAAACATTATTTTTCTGGATCTTTGGTTTACCATAACGTCACACAAGAGTATTATTTTCAATTAATTTTCTGTTACCTACAATGAAAAGAAAGCTAAGATGGCATAGTAGGGATTTATTGGCTTCCACACTTCTTTCTTTCCTTTGTAGAACAAAGAGTATGTTTGCCGAGGCCATGACTATGAGAGATTGGAGGCCTTCCAACAAAGAATGCTCAGTGAATTCCCACAAGCCATTGCAATGCAGCACCCAAACCACCCAGATGACAGCATCTTGCAATGTGATGCCCAGTGTATCCTTTATCAAAGTTTATGATGTTAATAAAGCAGCTACAAATAGACATCTGAATGTTGATCTTGTTCACTGTTTCCCTTTTAGATGTTGAGAAAAATTAAGCACAGAAGTGTTTCTTTTCATCATCATTGAATGAAAATCAAAGATAGTAATTGTTAATTGAGTTGTGTGAGCACTAGATTACAGAGGAGCATTCCTGTGAAATGAGGGACACCCATAAAGCTGGACTGCTACCTTTGTCAACTTTCCCCTAGTTCATGATGAAATTAAAAAATAAATAATTAAGGTTGTCACATGCATTACCCTATCTTCATTCAGGTACACAAAGCAACAACAAGTTCTTCTTGATGAGGAATAGTTTTAGAAAACAGCGTAGATGTGTGCTCTGTGATATTACTGTAATATTAAAAACAAATTAGAGATGAGGTAAGGAGTTCAGAGCATAACATGAACAGCAATTCGCAGTTCCAGTTAAGAAACCGGCTGCCAGATTAGTGTCATAATATGCAGGACCCAAACTGAAATTGTTTAATTGCAAGATAGTTAATGTCTTTAAATAATTTTAAAAAGCAATACCTCATTTTGATTTTCCAGCTTTTTGCAGCCCCATGTTCCTTAATGGAGGCACTAATTCCTCTGCTTTGAAGCACCAAGGCATGGAAAGAAAATGGATCTTGAATTTCATATAATATTGGCCTAGATAAGTTGGTAATGCTACATTAACAGCAATCACATGTTACAGATTTACATAACTGCTAAAATGATGTGATTCAAACAGCTATATAAATGAGTGAAACTTTATTCCTTAAAGCCACAGGAGACCACAATATAAATATAAGAAACAAACAGTAATTTTGACATATTCAACAGCTGCATGAATTTCCATCATAGAAAGTTGCTGGCAATTGGGCCTTCCCTGCATCATAAGATATAAGCATCACTTTAAAATATATTTTAAAGGATCTGCAACAAGGGTCTGTAATTTGTCTCTGCTGCTAGTGTCATAAATGAGACTTACCTGGATGCTCTTGTTTGGTGCCTATGTGTTTGTTTGTTTTTTTTCTTTGACTGGACTGTGTTGCAGATTTGCAGATCTATGCAGTGACTCCCATTCCAGATAATATTGATGTGCTGCAAATGGACCGTGTCCCTGATCGCATAAAGAGCTTTTATAGAGTTAACAACATCAGGAAGTTCCGCTATGACAGACCTTTCCATAAAGGCCCAAAAGACAAGGAAAATGAATTTAAGGTTGAATGCTTTGTAATACGGCAACATTGTTTTCATACCGGATGCATTGACCCCCTATATGAAGCACTTGCTAAATCTAAATGAGTCATATGTCAAAAAGAATATTAAGAAAAAACTTTGAAAGTTGATAAAAACAAATAATTCAATCCTATGCATGACTTATTGGAAATAAACCTTGTTGAACTACATGGAGTAGACATGCATGAAATTGTGCTTTAAATGATTCAAAATGTACTAAAGTATATTCATGAGTATACTTCTGTGTTCTGCAGAAGAAACATAATCCATGTTGTGTTCTCCAGCCTGTGTACTGTTCTCCCCTGCATAACAGAATTCCACCTTTTCTTGGAAGCAATCTAAATAGGAGCTTTTAAAGTGGCTAATAAAAATAGGCCCAGGAGCAGCTGCTTGAAACACTAAAAAACTAAAGGTTTCATACTGTTGTTTTTTTTAAAAAAAGTAGCATTGGAATGGAATGGTTTTTTATGTTTCCCTCCAGTATATCAAACTGCTTAAACCATGGACTTTATTGAGTCCGGTATGTTAAGAATATTGTATGCTTGGGAATCACTTTTTCCCTCAGTAGTTTCATCCTTCATCCTCCCTTCTTGTGAGTGACCAAACAAATGTGGAAGTCTTCCATTAACTATCATTTCCCAATTTTGGTTGAACCACCTGATATTAATCTTAAAAATTAAGCCACAACATGAAGTTAATTTAATACCCTGAAACCATTAACCATGGTTTTCTGGTTTCCAGAAAAAACAGGAAACTATAATTAATGGAAGACTGCCTGGTTTGTTTGCCAACTTGCAGAAAGGGTGGAGTGAAAAAGTTGCATAGGCAGCCAAAATGTTCATTTATTTCCCAGTTTGTTGAGCTGAGATATGATTGAATGTGGCCAATGGATTTTGCATTTTCTATATATTGTTATGTTTCTTGCTTTGCAGAGTTTATGGATTGAACGCACAACTCTAACCCTGACTCACAGTTTACCTGGCATCTCTCGGTGGTTTGAAGTGGAGAGAAGAGAACTGGTAACATGTATTATACTTAAGGAGTGAATGGCTAGCTAAAATGAAAAGAATGAGCAACTTTCTGCCTATTGGCATCTCTGTGGGTTAAACATGTATGTTATATCTCTTACTGCTACAATAAGAATAGCGGTACCAAGCGTTCAAAGAGGGCCTGTCAGCTGTTCACAGTCAGTATATAGTAGCTGGACAACTGGTTTAAACACCCATGCTGCAAATCAGTGACATATGTCAGATGGATGTGTAATGGACTTTGAAGTGGTTAATATGGGGAGGATGAACTTAACTGCTCAGTTTGCAGTCCACCTTTGGTTCTGCTCTCCACGCAACACACAAGAGACTTAGCACAAGAGACAGTAGCTCTCTACTGCTCTCATACATGAGACGATACTAGCTTCTGGAGAGCTGTGTGGCACACTCAGCCCTAAGGCCTGTACCAAGAGAAGGACCCTGCCCAGGGCTCCACCAAGAAAGAGAAACTAAAACATGCAGGCTCTTAACAAAACGTTACAGTACAGGAATGTTGATGGTATTGAAGTGGACTCTGCTGTCTTGCAGGTTGAAGTCAGCCCTTTGGAAAATGCCATTCAAGTAGTGGAGAACAAAAACCAGGAGCTGAGGACGCTGATAAGCCAGTACCAACACAAACAGATGCATGGGAATATCAACCTGCTCAGTATGTGCCTGAATGGAGTAATTGATGCTGCTGTGAATGGTGGCGTAGCACGCTATCAGGAGGTAAATGGAGGTTGACTCTGTTTTGTTTTGTTGTTAGCAGCTCTTCGCAGTACCATTTTTTTTCAGTTCCATTGAATTTTAAAATATGAAAGAGCATAAGAAATTGTGTCCAATTTTCTTTATAAGATGGAATTTTATTAAAATTGTGCCTAACTGTTGGTCTACATTCTGATCTAGACAGCCACAAACATTTTATGTTGGGGGTGTGAACATTCTGCATAAGCAAGTGGTCATAATGTAAAATACTGAAAATACTGAATTTTAGGAAGCTAATATAGTGAGTGATGCCTTAGAAAGCCCTGAAATTCATTCCCTTATTAATGCTGAACATTTATTCTCTCTCTCTCTCTCTCTCTCTCTCTATATATATATATGAATTGTCTTTGTCTTCACTAAATTCACTAAGCCTAAGGAAAAGCATAGGCTTAAAGGGACTTCTGCTCTACAGTTTGGTTGGCAGATACTAGTTAAAAATGTATGTTGCTAAAAGTACATTTATAGAATATGTTGACCTACATTTCTGGGTCATCTGCGCCATGCAGACCCAAGAAACACACTTCACCTTTTATATTATTAATTTCCGATGTTTCTCATTTCCCACAGCTGCTGAAGATAAACAAATAACAGAAAGTATAAAAAATTCAAGACATGGTCTAAGAGTGATGCAGTGATTATGTTAGGTCAGGTTTATTTTAAGGTCCTGGAAAGGTCTTCCCAGCACTACTCAACAGCAATTACTTTGTATAAGAAGGGACTGTTTTTGCTATTCATCTGCACTGTTGAGTTCTGAACCCATGCTCCTAAGGAGGATTGCACCAACAGCATAACAACTACTTTTTTGTTTTCTGTTATGCTAATATAAGAATAGAAGACAAAATATGAAACAGGGTAGAAAAGGGAAGTAGGAAAGTGGCGGCGGGGGGAGAACAGAGAAAATAGGAAGGCAACCACACATGGTAAAATATTTTAAATGGGTCCCGTGTTGCAGGTAGAAGTGAATCCCAAGTCTGAAAATGAATTGCCTAGGCCATTAAAATGGTGCTGTGACTGCATGTATATTCTAGAATACTAGAGGAGTTTAAGTAAATAGTGTTTCTATGTTTCTTGGTGATAGAGCACCCTATGTTTCTATTAGGGTCTTTTCTTTTCTTTTCTTTTCTTTCTTGTGGTTATTAAGAAACTTTTTATTGAATTTCTAAATGGAAAAAAAATGTCTTCTTTCCCCAGGCTTTCTTCGATAGAGATTATATTACTACTCACCCAGGAGATGCAGAAAAAATCACGCAGCTGAAAGAGCTGATGCATGAACAGGTATCCTCGGACTTTTAAAGATGAAGGAATAGTATTGTAGTAACATTTTATTTCCTCAACGATATATCCAGTA
Source organism: Podarcis liolepis (assembly GCF_965112155.1). Taxonomy (NCBI): domain Eukaryota; kingdom Metazoa; phylum Chordata; class Lepidosauria; order Squamata; family Lacertidae; genus Podarcis; species Podarcis liolepis. The sequence goes on from NC_139555.1 coordinate 73,316,874, forward strand.
ACAGAGATTCCATAGGCTTAGGCTACAATGCTTACACTACTTAATTTGGGAATAAACCCCACTGAATTCAATAGGACTTACTTCTCAGTACACATGATTACTATTGCGCTCTAATTCAGTGTTTAAGATGAAGAGGTTTACATTGTGCTCAATGTAAATTTGTCTTCTAAGACTTTTTTCCAGGACTTAACATTTCACTGACCTAAAATGAAAAGAGAAACCTAAGTTAGTCTACAGGTAGATTCTGAATACATCCGTTTCCATGTAAAATATTTAAAAGTGAAAATTCTGCTGATTTCAGTCATTTTTCCTTCCTTCACTCCATTAAAGTATTTTATCCAAACTAGGGCAAATTCAAAAAATTTTCATGATCAGTGTCTTGTCTACATTGCTCCCACAATCTTACTTTATGTAAAAGCTTAACACGGTAGTGGCCTTTTGTAATTATTTTCACTGGCGGAACACTAGTTCCAAAGCGGTCGGTGTGATGATTAGAACTGGATGCCTACCCTAGGTGTTAATTCAAGGAAAATAAATAAGTCTATCTTGGTGGAAGGATTGTGGCTCAGTGGCAGAGCACTTGATTGACATGTGTGGTGTGACACAGGTTGAATCCCAATCATCTCCGTTTAATAGAATCTGAGAAGAGCACACCCGCCTAGTCTGATACCCTGGGGGTATAACCACTTTTTTCTCTTTCCTGTAATTATTTCTTCTCTGTGTAAGTTAAGCTCAAACAAGGAGCTTTACTACATAACAGAAACCGGATTTAACAATTACAGTGTTTTTAAAAAGAAACTGGAACAAGCAGGAAGAGGATCAGATTTCCTCTTAGCTTAGCGTTTCCTGCTTTTAGCGGTAGGCAGAGACAACTTCCATGTGGATGTATCCTGACTCCCACATAGAAACACCCTTTAGGTACGTGCCAGTGGAACCCTCTAGCTAGCAGTCAGATACTTGGGGAAATTTTTAATTCATTGTTGCTCACCAGAGCCTAAGTTAGCTCTCATGTATGCTTGTACACAAAGTTCTTTCTTTCTTTCTTTCTTTCTTTCTTTCTCTCTCTCTCTCTCTCTCTCTCTCTCTCTCTCTCTTACTAGTTACAGTGTATGTGAAAATCACACAGCACTGAAAGTGCCTGGATCCTTGTGGTCTACAACATTGGTCTGGCAAAGTTTGGACACCTTACCCTGTTTGAGAAAAGAGTCCATAGTGCTAGATGGTGTTATGTGAAATGTTATGATTAATTTTATACTGCCTTTTGGCTAAAAAAAAAAAAAAAGGCCCCCATGGTGAATCACGAAGGATAATAAAAAGATAATTAAAGGAAAAAAGGGGGATCCAACTTAGAAAAATGTAAAACAAAATTGTAAGTATTGATGAAGCTGTTCTTCTGATTTTGAAAAACTTCATTGATACCTGCCAGTTCTCTTGGTCTAGCTTAGGGTTGCCATATTTCAAAAAGTGAAAATCCGGACACAAAATTGTTGAGATCTTGATTTTTTGCATGATCTCAACAGCAACAAAAATTGAGCTATTTTAAAGGGAATTTGCCAAAATCTACCCTTCCAACACTGTTTCTGACAGCTGAATCCCAGCTATGTCAAGGGAATTCTGGATGTATGGCAACTCTAGTCTAGCCACAACTGCCATCACTTCAAGTTCACATTCTTGCTATTACGACATTTGCAGGAAGAGGTGGCCAGGAATCATATGAGTGATTGTTAGGCAATCAACTACATGCTCTCTAATGTTTCATGCTATAATCTGAAAATAGATTTAGTGAGCATGGATGATTTAGCTAAACTAAGCTACAAGTATTTAGAGACAGTTACCCTTCAGTGAATGAGTGGTATATAGAACATGTATAGGCTTTGATTTTATTTTTAATAGGTACATATATTAGGAGTGGGTCTTGCAGTACATGAGAAATTTGTACATCCAGAGATGCGCCCTCTACATAAGAAACTAATTGACCAGTTCCAGATGATGCGATCCAGTTTGTACCATGTAAGTAGATAAACACTTTTCTTTGTTTGTTTGTTTCTTTTTCTTTTTTTTACAGTTCACAGCAGTATTTTGAATTCTTCCATTATGGCATAGACATGTGAACTGGAAAATGCTGAATGAGTACAAAATGAATTCTTCAGCAAAGATAAATTAGATATCTAGAAAAATATCAGGAAATGAACATCTGGATTTTTCATTTGTCTAGTCATTGCTCATATCATTTGAATCACATATGATCTTTTAAAATGGGTACAAAAAAACTACACATTGCTTGAAATGCTATGATTAGGGATCTTTTAATCTGAGGATGCAATTTGAACATAAAGCCTCAAGGAAAATTTGCTTGAAGAAGGTTATTTTAGATTGGAAATTGCCACAAGGGGAAAGGATAAAAGCCCCTCTTCCCCTGTACTAGTTTTTCATCTTCAAATTGCAATCACAGGAACTGTATTTTGGGGTTTTTTACTCCCTGAAAAGAATAACAGCACAGTACATAATGTATAGTTCTGCCTTCAGTTGCTTGCTTAAAATAGGATATAAATAAATGTGTGCTTTTAAGCATTACTTAAGGGCAGAGTACACAGTAAGAGGAGAAGTAAATAATGTAGTGTTAGAAATCCATTTTGTATAAAAGCCTACATCAAAGCTAGAAATGTGTACTTCGCATCTTTCTGATTTGGGAACCATTACCAACTAAACCTTTTGCATGTTCTTGTCTGTATATTGATGGTTCATTTTTGATGATGACAAAATTATTAGCAATAACGATACATAGAAAAAGTCTCATAGATTGCATTTGCTAAGATATGAGTGAGGCTTATGGCATACAACTCCTTTCCTCCTCCCTTTGCACAAGCCAGCAACAGATCAGAAAAATCTTCAGTTAGCTATCATTTCCCATTTCGTCCAGAGTGGAACCAACCAGAATATTAAGCCATGGGCTACACTTGCACATTATGCTAAATTGTTGCTTAGTAGTACTATGTGTTTGAGCAGGAAGGAACCTGAGTGAAGCCTCAGAATTTTACAGAATGTCAGCTTTCACAGAACAGTGGTTTAAAACAAATTTCTGGCCACCTTCTAAGCAAGCGTACTTCATACCATGGATTATGAAGCTGCTTTGTAACTAATCAGAGCTTGTTTTAAACCACAGTCTCTGGTTCGTACATACCGTATTTTTCCGTCCATAAGACGCCCCCATGTATAAGGACACTCCCCTATTTTGGGAGACTCAATTTTAAGAAAATGAGGGGAGATGGCCCAAAGTTGTTGAGCCTTTCCCCCACGCAGCTGCATGCGGGAAACACTCGCTAGATCATTTCCCGCTCGCTGCTGCATCGGGGGAAGTTGTGCTCCCGCCAACCAGCTGGCTAGCAGGCACGCCACTTCTCCCCACCCCACCATGCCACTATCTGTGTGTATTGGATGACCCCAGTTTTTTGACACGGTTTTTGAGTCAAAAAAACCTCATCTAATACACGGGGAAATACAGTAATACCAGGCCAGGATTCTGTGATATTGAAAGCAGATGCTGGTTGTACAGGGACAGACAACAAGAAGGGTAACAGGTAACGTTCTAGCTCATGTAGATAGTACTAGCTATGGTTTATGAAAGGGCTGTGTGAAGGACCATAAGGCACAATCCTATTAGCTTATTATTAAGGCAACATATGACCACCCGAATGTACTTTACAGGAGTTGCCTGCTTTGGATAAACTGAGTCCAGCCTGCTCAGGAACGAGCACACCACGCAGCAATATGCTTGTATCACATAGTCCAATGAGTCCAGAGAGTATCAAACTGGTGCATCGCCACAGGTATTTATCTATCTAAGAAAGGTCTTTCTATACTAAGGTTACCAGATTTTTTTCAATGAATCCGGGGACACTTTTCAACTTCAATGAATTTTGTATGGAGACTGATTTGTGTATCTGGAGACTGTCCCCGGGAAATGGGGACGTCTGGTAAGCTTATTCTATACCAGTCTTTTCAACTGATGTCTAAAGCATAGTAGCTCATGTAGCTACTGTGTATAGATTCTGGGAGGTGCTTTAGGTCTACTCAAAGTTATAGGAATAAATAAAACCCACTTTTATATTAACTTATCCGGGCAATGAATCATTTGTAAAAGGGTATCATTCTTTGTTGGTCTTTAATACGCTTTAGCAGCTAATATGTAAAGGACTTGAAACAACTTCAAAATTCAGGGGATGCCTACCTAAGAGAAACATGGAAGTATGAAAACAAGCTAAAATCCACACAGTTGAAATTGTGTGGTGGAAATGTTTTTCGTTCTTCAAGCAATTTTAATTTCTAAACCTTAAGTATTGTGGTGGAAATGATTTTATGAGAATGGTTATAAAAGGCTCCATTCTTTGCTGCTTCAGCTGTTAAAATTTGCTAACCTTTCTCCTGCTTCTTTGCCACCAATTTTTCATTTAATAAAAGGTTGCAATATCCAGTATTAGCTGATACAGAAACTGCTAATGGAGGTAGTGTTATCTGAAAAAGTATTTTTAAAACCATCAAAATTTGGTTGCAGACTTGTTTTACAGTTTTATCAGTTGCCTCTTCATCCTGCCCAAAGCAGGGGTCCTGGAAATGTGGCTGTAGCCATGGAATTCATAGTAAGATACTGTTATGGCATCATTTTGTATCAAATGTATTTTTAATGCAGATACAAAACTATGCATTGAAAAACATACAATATAAATAGTGGTTGATGAACACTTGACTATCCCTCAAAATGCAGATGATTTCCCCAAATATTTACAAATCCAAAACAGCAGAATTTGTGTGGGTCAGAGAGCTCACTAGTGCCATGTGCATCTTAAATTGATGCAACTATGAAAAAGTATGACAATTGGACATTAAATTATACATTAGTGCTTACTGAGTTTGTATACGTTTATTGTCTTCTTTATTTATTTTAGGTGATTGTCGTTTTTCTTCTCTGCTGTTGAAAGCTATTTCGAACAAATGGTAGAAAAGCAGGATATAAATATTTTACAGAAATAAATATTTGAATAGATAGAAGAGACACAGGAACAACCACTTAGGTCAACGTGAATTTACAATTTGACTTCTGGCACTAAAAAAATAAGTGGTTTCTCCGATATGTTCTAACATTTCTTGACAAATGGCTAACTTGCTCTGCGGCTGGGCAAAATGTGAAAGTCCTTGTTTAATATAGTGATGGGCCTTATCTAACTGAAAATGTACAGATACAGAAAGGCTTGTCTGTGCACGTTACATCAATATGTTTTGAGGTACCGAAACAGTAGCTTCCAGTGAACGAGATGCAATTACTCTGCATTTTTAAAATAAATATTTCTGATTAAAACAAAATATTATTTTATCTTACTGTTCTCTGTTCTCCGTAGCCCATTGAATATGCTGGGCACAGTCCGACACTCGTCGTCTTCTCTTTCTTCCCATACATCAAGTGAAACAGGGAATCTGGTTATTCTAACAGACAGTTCTGTCGGAGAAACAGCAGAGGATATGTACCACATGCAGGTACGACTGTAACTCATCAGGAATATGCACTGTTAAAGATAATTTTAGGATGCATTTAAGCAGGGCTGTCTTAAGCATATGCAGTGCTGGGATGCAAAGGCCTGCCTGGTGCCCCCCCTCCCCGGTTGCCTAGTCCCAGGCATGCAGGAGGGCAGAGCCAGCCAGCCACCTCAACGTCTCGCTGGCTCAGTCGCCTCCGAACTAGCAGCGCAGAGCTGCCCGCAGCAGAAGAGCCCTCTGTGGTGCTCCGACCGACGGGTGGGCTCTTCCCCAGACACAACTCTCAGGCCCCGGACTCTCAGCCTGGCGCTCCTGAGAGCCCGGCGCTGGGTGCCCCACACTCCTAGCGCCTATGGGTAAGACGGCCCTGCATTTAAGATCTCGGTCAGTACTGGGATCTACTCCGTACCTGTAGACATTGCTAGAATAATATAGTGCCTTACAGACTGAGGAAATCAAATCTTACCTCTGTCATGAACTCACTTGCTGGCTTTAGGCAAGTCACCCTCTCTCAGCCTTCCTCCCCCATCTACAACATGAGAATAATAACGACACTCATTTCCTTACAAGGTTGGTATAAGGATTACATGAAAATAATATGAAACACTTGACACACTCAGAAATACTTCAAAATGCTAGGTATTTTATTATTGAATTATATTTAAGTTTACTTAGACAATTTTTAATGTTAGCTGGGTGAAAACCCCATTGTACTAGTGAGAGCACTTGCACTGGCTTCCACTGGGTGGGACGTGTTGGTTGAATCCTGCTCTAAGAATCTAATCACAAATATCTGTTTTTTCTTTCCTAGGCCAGTCCTTCCACCTCAAGCCTGAGCTCTACCCATTCTGCACCATCCCAGATGATTAACTCTGCACCTCCTAGCGCACGGGGTAAGAAGGAGCCACTTAGATAGAAACATGCAAGGTTCTACAAATTGCTATGTTGTTTGCCCTTTAAAATTCTAGATTGTACATTGAATTGCTTCCTTGCTTAAAATAAGCGATAGCTTCATTATTGCAACAATGAATTATTCAAGACTGTCTTCTACAATGTCCCAATTAAGTGTGTCATCTTTTCAGAACAGTTTGGTATACTTTCTCTCTGGTATAAAATTCATTTTAAGACAATTTAACTGTGTGTTTCCAATGGGCTCCCCAAGAATTGAGCCCATTCACTTAAATCCATTCTGCTGCTTGTACGAGTTGTTTCAGTTATAAAGCAAACAGTGTGAAAAACAGCACTGAAAACAGCAACCACATGAGGACAAAGGTAGATACCAGGCAGGTCTCAAAGGAAAAGAAATCAGGATGAAGAAACATAGCATATAGAATCTTACTTGGAACAAGGTGTACAAAATTTGCCTTCTTTGCCTGAGTTACAGATGAAGAAAGGGAGAGAGAAAATATTAGAAATAGCTTTCACTCCCTAGTATTTCCTTTTTCTAAAAGACACTATGCAAAGTTGGTTGTTTCTTCTCTTCACAAGTCACAGGAACTCTCCGAACCCCCAGCTGTGGCCTCTCTAGAACTGGGTACCAAATTATCGCTTAGAGACTCTCAAACCAAATTGCACAGCTGTGTATGCTGCAGAACAACAGAACTTCCCTATCCACTTATTTTTGGTGAACCCATTTCTGTAGAATATCCTTGGCAGTAGTGATACAATGGAAGAACCAATATCTCAGTAGTAGAAGACATACTTTTTTGTGCAAAAGGTTGTTTTTAACACTTGACTGGAAGCCACCCAGAGTGGCTGGGGAAGTTCAGCCAGATGGGCAGCGTATAAATAATAAATTATTATTATTATTATTATTATTATTATTATTATTATTATTATTATTCATCATCATCATCATCTCTGGTAGGGAGAGGGGAGAAGGGGACTCAGTGTGGAACACATGTTTTACATGCTGAAGGTGCAATATTAAATCCATGACTTCTCCAATTAAAAATTATTCTCAAGATGTAGGGCTGGAAAATATTGTCTGCCAGAGGCCCTGGAAAGTTACTGTCAATCAGAATAGACTACACTGGGCTAGATAGATGGGTGATATGACTCAGCATACTGCAGCTTTATATACAGCAGAAAAGATGGTGCAGAGACAGCTGGGGAGCTTCATATGTTCAGTGAAGTCTTTTTCATTATTGTATCTGTTGCACTAAGCTGAAGAGCATAGTACTGTATATAAGTACAAATATTTTTCTAATTACCAAAGTTGGTGGGAAAACAGTTGTGATCAAAGCTGAATAAAGAAGGTAAAGGTGGTGACCGTTGTCAGGAAAATGGTTATGTGATTGTACTGCTTTAGGGTCAACTGTGTCTGCTAATTGTATCTCTATGAAGTATGCACTTTGGGGAGGAAAAATATGGTATGTGGTCCTTGCATCATTTCACAGTACTCATAGTATCTGTGATACTGTGGATATCCAGCTTTCTGAGCTGCCATTTGACTTATCAACAGCATTTCCTGCATCTAGACTCTCTACCAGTGCTTAGAGATAAATGAGGTGATGTATGTTAAAGGACAACCAATTAATAAGTAATACATCATTTCCTGTTAGCAAATATATATTTGAACAAGCACTGTCATATCTACATGTGATTTCTGGTTTTGACTGTTTCTGATCATTTTGTAAAACTTCATTTATTCTTGGACAGATTTCTTAAACTAATTGAATTAATTTTCTTAAATTAATGGAGAAGTTTTTGGAATTCCATGAATCGCACACTAGAAAAGGAAAGCCCCAAATCTTCTTGCTACTTCACAGTATGTGAATTATTAATTTAATTGTTGTGAAACTTCCAACGGGGATGAAATTGTTTTTGCAGAAAATAAGCCTGGTGGTATTGAAAATAACATGGGATTTATTTATTTGCGTACATTTCCCCCCCATTTTAATAAGTTTTATTCTATGGAAATGAGAGATTGACAAGCATTGGCGCTAAAGCAAGCTGCAGTGCAAAATTCACATGCCTAGCTCTGCCAATATGCTTCAATCCTTTTTTATGTTTATTTATATTCTTTTTAATTTAGTGCTGATGAAAGGTGCTGGATTGACAACACTGGAGGCTGAAGCCCTCTATTTATCCACAGAACAGATACAGCACGGGCGGCAGCAGTGCAGGCTTCCCCACACTGCCCCCACCAATGTGCCTCATCTCTGTCCTGGAGGAACCACCTCTAGAGGTGAGAGGATAGATTGGTCTCCATGACCCATACAGCCCTTGGCCTTTCTGTTCAGATTGCCAACAAAGTTACCAGCTTGTAGTGGCAGACTTAGACACCCTTCAGCCAGGAAGTGCACCAAGTTCATCATTGTGTTTCACTGCAGCTATTTGGCAGTGGTAGGTTCCACACCAATGTGAGGAGTTGTACTGGAACCTCGATTTACTGAATGATGACTAACTTGCACTCTTCAGGGTTCAAAGCTTGTCTTAGAAATGAAAAAAGAGTTGCCCAAACTTTAGCAGCTTTGATTTCAGTCAATAGTCTGATTTCCAGCTAAACCTCCTATATTCTTATTCATGAACTGAGATCTAACTTAACTGAGATGCAACTATAATTTGAATATCTAGGTAAGCCCCCCATTCATATGGCTCTGATTTTTGTTTCATTTTTATAGATAAACTATTGGATAATATAGCAAAGCTTGTTTTGTTCACAGTGAACATTAAAACTCAAATATAGTTAACACAAAAAGTAAATATAATCAGCTGAAATGTCTCACACCTTGTCTCTGAAAAACATACACATGTATTTTCATTTTGAAATGACAAATATTTGTAGGAATATGCTGCCTTCTTAACTCGGTACAGTAGTATGTCATAAAGCACCTTTTGAGAGGTTAGTAGACACATTACGGGGCTCTGCTCCATGAATGAGCTGATTTATCTTCATTGCTAAGGTCAATTTAAATATTATTTTAAGCACTGTAGATATGAGAATCACTTACACACTTCTGTCCGTCCGTCCCCCAGTACTGCCACTTCTCAACTGTTGATATAAATATATCACACATGGTCAGATTCATATGCTTAAGATTTTATTTCCAAACACAGATCTGATCACAGTCTTTTTGGAGAAGAGCATTAGGGTAAACATTACACAGTGTATCATTGGCCTGTAATATAGTA